>NW_027766903.1:0-3929 GCF_054177405.1 Leptonychotes weddellii
AAAAAAGAATAAAAAAAGAAAAAGAAAAAGATAAAAACAAACAAACAAACAAAAAACACCAGAATATGATCAAATATGATCAGGCTGGTGCATAGATCAGTGCCACACACTAGATTTTGGGCATATTTTGGTCTGTTAGAAGAAAGTGCCTCCAAAAATTTTAAAGAAAGAAAAACTTATATATGTTCAAAAATAAGGGTAAATACGATGAAGGGGTGGAATATGACTGTAAAGATGAAAATTATAAAAGATTTTATAAAAGGAATTGATAAGATAAGAAGTTGGTTGAAAAAAGAAAGAAGGGGATTAAAAAAAAAGGGGAGAGAATGTGATCAGGCAGGAGACTTGAACAAAGCCATACACTAGAGATTTAGGGTATATTTTGGTCTGTCAGAAGAAACTGTATCCCAAAATTTTAAAGAGAGAACAATATATATACATATATATATCAAAAATAAGGTTAACTACAATGAAGGGGTAGAATATGAATCTAAAAATGAAAAATAAAAAAGATTTTTTAAAAAAGGGATTGATAAGATGTTGGTTGAAAAAGGGAAAAAGAAAAATTCAAAAACAAAAAGTTAAAAAAAAATTAACTTTGAAAGACTAAAGAATCATGGGAAAAAAGCCATGAATTCTATGTGCAGTATTCCCCTAGCTCTGGAGTTCTGCTGTTCTCCTTGATAGGTAAACTTGGTCTTGGCTGGCTGTTCTTGCTGATCTTCTGGGAGAGTGGCCTGTTGCTGTGGTTCCCAAATGTCTTTGCTGAAAGCGGAATTGCCCTACTCTTGCCAGGGCTAGGCTAAGTAATCTGTTCGGGTTTGCTCTCCATAACTTTTGTTCCCTGGAAGCTTGCCGTACAGCTTTGGAGGACAAGATTGAAATGGAGGCCTCCCAATCTCTGCCCCAGAGGAGCCGATAACTTGGGGCCCCACTCCTCAATGTGCCCCCAGTAAAAAGCAGTCAATCACTCCCATCTCCCCAGTCTCTGGCCACACTCCATGCTCACCCAGCCTGTGACTGAGCATTCCTATCTCTGGCACCCGACCCGTGTGGAGTCTCCAAACCCAGCAGATCCCTGTGGTGCACTCCCGCACCGCTCCTCCCAGGGGAGGAAGGAGAGTCTCCCCGGATCTGCCACTTGTTGTGTCCCTGCTGGGAGAGCAGTGGCCCAACTGTGCCACGGATCATGGTTTATGGCAACCCCAAGCGGAGAGCCCACTCCTCAGCTCCATCTCTGCAGCCGGCTTCCCCACTCTGATACCTGGGAGCTCTGCCGCACTCAGGGACCCCCGTCTTTCTGTGACCCCGAGGGTCCTGAGACCACACTGTCCCAGCGAGGGTTCCGCTCCCTACTTAGCCACCGGAGCGACGTCTCTCAGCGGAGCAGACTTCTAAAATTTCTGATTTTGTGCTCTGCTGCGCTATCACTTGCCAGTAGTGGCTGATGTAGGCCCCCTCCCCCACCGTCTATCTTCCTGAATATTGCCTCAGATTCACTTCTCCACATGTCCTACCTTCCAGAAAGTGGTTGCCTTTCTGTTCAGAGAGTTGCTGCTATTCTTTTCTTGGATCTCCTGTTGAGTTCATAGATGTTCAGAATGGTTTGATTCCTATCTAGCTGAATTCCTGGGACCAGATGAAATTTAGGTCTCCTACTCCTCCGTCATTTTGCTCCTCCCCCGACGTTTGATTTTATGCTTTCAGTTTGTAGAGGCATCTATATCATGGATTGTGTATTACTGCACCTTCTTCTAAGAACTTCAGGCTCCTTTGCCTCTCAAATGACTAATCAAAGGCCAGACGTATTCTCAAGAATTAACACAAATTGGACCAATGAGCTCTTATCTAGATCATACTCCTCAATGCCATTCTTAGAAGTTAGCTCTGAAAGAAAATAGCTAATTGAAATTATTTCATTAGGCAGACTTTGGAGTAGTTTAAAAGGCTGAACAAAGAAGTCATTCTATTGCTGGGAAAATAAATCCACAAGTGAGTCCCACATAAATCTACTATTCAAAAATCTGTTGTACTAAGTTGCAGTATAGTTTCCAAAAAAAAAAAAGAAAAAGAAAAACAGATGCTTAAAATGTTAGTAAATTTATATTAAAATTTAATGAAACATTAATAACTAGGTTTCTTAGAGGTTGGAACAATGTGAAACTAAAATACAAAATAATAATAGATGTAAAGTATTCTTCATATACTTCCCCAGAGTAGAATAGCAGTATTGATTAAACTTGGAGACTTAGATATTTAACAATCATGTTAAACATGATTGTTTAAATTTATTATAACCACTAAAAATAGCAGGTATAGTACATAGTGCTTGCTTCTGCTTGAAATGCATTTTCCACAGATTTTAACATGACTCATTCTCTTTTGAAGGTGTTTTCCTTGAAGTATTCCCTGACCATCCTAACTTTAAGTAATCACTTACTATTCTCGGTCATCTTTACATACTTTATTTCTTTTCATAGCACTTACTACCACAAGAATTTACATCACATATTCAGTGGTTTCTTTCTTTTTGTCTACTCCAGGAATGTTAGCTCCACCAGTAGAGGAATTTTGCATTTGCCATTTTGTTTTCTACTCAAAGTAGTTACAATATTTCAGGGCAAATAACAAACACCCAATATAAGTTTCCTGATTGAATCAAAGAATGAGTACATAATAATTAAATAATTAATCTCTTTAGTCATATTGATTTTTTGTCTTTCATCTCTGATTTCTGGAATTTTTTTCTCAAATTTGCCTTTCATTATACAGAATCGGAATTCAGCAGTGCTAATATGGTTGAAATCTTTTTCTCTAAATTTGCAATATCTCATTTACTTTTCTTGATTTGTATTGTAATTGACTATTTTAAATTTACTTGACTATCAATTGACTATTTTAAATTTAGTTTTGTTGTTTGACTACCTCAAGTATCACAAAACTGATTCTCCCACATTCCCTTGTATTGAATACTTGATATATTTTTGGTCTTTTTCCTGTTTCCTAGAATAAATTTGCAAACAATTCTTTTGCAAATATTTTGAATGATTAATTAATATTTTAAACTTGGATTTCATAGGACCAATTATGTTTTATGAACTGATGTTTTTTGGATCCCTTTTTTCTTTTCTTAATATAATGCACAAATAAATTGCTATACTAAAGATAAACTCTAAAATAAATAATAATAATAAAAATAAAAATAAATAAATAAAATATCAGGTATCATAATTTTTTATTCAATTGTATTTATTTCTCATGTTTCATAGTTATACCAGAAGTTCTTTTTTTTTTTAAAGATTTTATTTATTTATCTGACAGAGAGAGAGACAGCGAGAGAGGGAACACAAGCAGGGGGAGAGGGAGAAGGAGAAGCAGGCTTCCCGCCGAGCAGGGAGCCCGATGTAGGACTCGATCCCAGGACCCTGGGATCATGACCTGAGCTGAAGGTAGACGCTTAGTGACTGAGCCACCCAAGCACTGTATACCAGAAGTTCTTATTTGATATGAATGATATGAAAGGAATGATATGAAAGGAAACACTCTATTATCAAACTATAAGGACAAGACAAATTTATTGATAATAGTAGACTTATTCATACTCAGAAAACCCTGAGAGGTACTTTTATTTCAGATTGTTTAAATAAAATGTCACCTATTGAAGTAAATTAGTAAAGTATTATACCATGTGAGAGGTAATCATCACTAACAAAAAACATATACTGAATTTTGATGATTTTATTCTTTAAAATTATTGAGTAATACTTTATAAATGGTTTTAAAGGATGGATTTGATCATTTCAGTTTAAAGAAAACCAAATAATATTATGATAGACAGGATTTCTAGCTGTCCTGCAACCTTGGAACACTCTAGCCATATTCGGAAATTTGGAAATTTACATCTTTCTCGCCAGAATTGTTTATTTTTT
>NW_027766904.1:0-296 GCF_054177405.1 Leptonychotes weddellii
CACAAGAGTAGGGGGCTTGCAACACACACAGGATACACCCCTCAAGTGTCAGTTTCTGGCAAACAGGAGACATTGCACTTCAGGGCAAGACAGGACCTCTTTTCATAAGGCCGCTACTTTCTAGAGGAGAAGACATAGCTGACTTTTCGAACACATAAAAGCAGACCCAGGGAGTTAGACAAAACAAGGAGACAGAGAAATATGTCCCAAAACAAAAGGACAAAATCACAGCCAGAGACCTAGAAGAAATGAGATAAGTAATATGCCTAATAGAGAATTTAGGTAATGGTCATAAA
>NW_027766905.1:0-296 GCF_054177405.1 Leptonychotes weddellii
GCGCCTGGGTGGCTCAGTCGTTAAGCGTCTGCCTTCGGCTCAGGTCATGGTCCCAGGGTCCTGGGATCGAGCCCCGCATCGGGCTCCCTGCTCGGCAGGAGGCCTGCTTCTCCCTCTCCCACTCCCTCTGCTTGTGTTCCCTCTCTCGCTGTGTCTCTCTCCGTCAAATAAATAAAATCTTTAAAAAAAAAAAAAAAATTCAGATGCACTGCCCCCACTCAATATTCTTGCTGTCTCTCTCTTTATCTTACCTCCTCTAATATTTAAAACTAGAAGTCATAGGCAGAAACATGACA
>NW_027766906.1:0-296 GCF_054177405.1 Leptonychotes weddellii
ATACCCACCCCAAGGTCTATCACCCAGCCATCCCATCCCTGCCACCCCAACCCCCACTCCAGCAACATTCAGTTTGTTTCCTGAGATTAAGAATTCCTCATATCAGTGAGGTCATATGATACATGTCTTTCTCTGTTTGACTTATTTCGCTCAGCATAACACCCTCCAGTTCAATCCATGTCAATGGCAAGATCTCATTTCTTTTGATGGCTGCATAATATTCCATTGTATATATATACCACTTCTTCTCTATCCATTCATCAGTCGATGGACATCTTGGCTCTTTCCATAGTTTG
>NW_027766907.1:0-296 GCF_054177405.1 Leptonychotes weddellii
GGCGCCTGGGTGGCTCAGTTGGTTAAGCGACTGCCTTCGGCTCAGGTCATGATCCTGGAGTCCCTGGATCGAGTCCCGCATCGGGCTCCCTGCTCGGCAGGGAGCCTGCTTCTCCCTCTGACCCTCCCCCCTCTCATGTGCTCTCTCTCTTTCATTCTCTCTGTCTCAAATAAATAAATAAAATCTTTAAAAAAAAAAAAAAATATGCATTTCTGACATTTGTGATGCTGGAATGACATACTAACCATAAGACTGGGTCATCGGAATGACTGGGCCCAGGCCCTTCTTAATCCCAA
>NW_027766908.1:0-296 GCF_054177405.1 Leptonychotes weddellii
CGTGTACTCCTTCAAATGTGTATTTCTGTATGCTTTGGGTAAATACCTAGTAGTGTAATTGCTGGATCATGCGGTAGATCCATTTTTAGCTTTTTTGGAACTACCATACTTTTCTCCAGAGTGGCTGCACCAGTTTGCATTCCCACCAAACAATGCAAGAGGATTCACCTTCCTGCACATCCTCACCAACACCTATTGTCTCCGGTGTCATTAATTTTAGCCATTCTGAACTATGTGAGGTGGTATCTCATTGTGGTTTTGATTTGTATTTCCCTGATGTGAATGATGTTGAGCAC
>NW_027766909.1:0-296 GCF_054177405.1 Leptonychotes weddellii
TACCACTACCTACTTCCTAAATTTTTCATCACCCCAAAGAGAAACTGTACCCGTTAAGTAACAGCTCCCCATTGTTCCTCTTAACAGCCTCTGGCAGGTAACCTCTAATCTACTTTTGGTTTCTATAAATTTGCTTTTTCAAGGTATTTCATATAAATAAAACCATACAATATTTGTTCCTTTGTGTTTGGCTTATATCAATTATCGTAGTGTTTTCAAGGTTTACCTGTGTTGTAGCATGTCTCAGAATTTCATTCCTTTTTTATGGCTGGGTAATATTCTATTCCATGTGTATA
>NW_027766910.1:0-296 GCF_054177405.1 Leptonychotes weddellii
CAAAATAAAAGCTCCGTGAAAGCAGAAATTTTTGCCTGTTTTGTTCACTGTACCCACAGCACACGGTGTCTAGTAGACATTCAGCACACAGTTCTCCGGGGGGCGGAGCAAGATGGCGGAGGAGTAGGAGACCTGGATTTCGTCTCCTCTCAGGAATTCAGCTGGATAGGGATCAAACCATTCTGAACACCTACAAACTCAACAGGAGATTGAAGAAAGGAATAGCAACAACTCTCTCATCAGAAAAGCGACCACTTTCTGGAAGGTAGGACGTGCGGAGAAGTGAATCCGAGGCG
>NW_027766911.1:0-296 GCF_054177405.1 Leptonychotes weddellii
AAAAAAAAAAATCTTAAAAAAAAAAAAAAGACTGAAATTAGTGAGAATAGGTTTCTTAAAAGTCAAGAATTTGGAAGAAGCGAAGCTCAGGATTAGCTGGTTAGGGGGTCAAGAGTAGGGTGAGACACGTAAGCGCTTCTCAGAGTGAGTCCTGTTGGCTAAACACTGCTGTTGAGCCATTCCTTGAGAGCGGAACCCAAGCTGAGCTGAGAGACAGCTTCCCTGAATTATAATCCCAAATGACTATAGAAAGTGACATTAAATAAGGCCAGAGGAAGAAAACCAAATGACACAGA
>NW_027766912.1:0-296 GCF_054177405.1 Leptonychotes weddellii
GCTTGATTGTGTTCCACTTCTCTGTCCTCCTGGTTGCTCATTCATTCTTCTGCCTCCTCTAGTGTGCTATTCCCTCTAGTATATTTTTAATTTCAGTTATTGAGTTCTTCGTCTCTGATTGGTTCTTTTTTATACTTTCCATCTCTTTTTTGAGCATCTTACTGAAGTCCTCCACTCTTTTCTCAAGTCCAGTGAGTATCTTTATGACCATTACCTAAATTCTCTATTAGGCATATTACTTATCTCATTTCTTCTAGGTCTCTGGCTGTGATTTTGTCCTTTTGTTTTGGGACATA
>NW_027766913.1:0-296 GCF_054177405.1 Leptonychotes weddellii
AGTCCTCCTTTTTCCTCCCCAAGAGGAGGAGGGCAAGAGTCTGGTGAGGGTTTGTTCTGGGTGCAGGTAGCTGGCAATGAAGATGAAAGTGCCTTCAAGAGCCTGGCTGGCTGGTTGGTTGGTCTTTTGGGTCCCAGGTAAACAGAGAGCCCTCCCCCTTGGAATGCAGGAACGAGAAGAATCCTCCCTATCTCTCTCCACAGGATCATGCATCCAGAACCAGATGCCTAGGAGGCTTGCCCTTGCTGGCTCATCTCCACCCAGGGGGCAGGGGAAGTGTCCACGTGTGTGGACAC
>NW_027766914.1:0-3928 GCF_054177405.1 Leptonychotes weddellii
ACTCCCCACTGAGCAGGGAGTCAGACATGGGGCTCACTCCCGGACCCTGGGATCATGACCTGAGCTCAAAGCACAGGCTTAACTGACTGAGCCACCCAGGTGCCCCATATGATGCGATTTTATAAGATTTTATCTGAAATCTTATGATCTGCCATCTTAAAATCACAGTTACAAATAGAAATGGGAATCACAGACTCCAAGACCTGTGGTGCCAACTGAAAACAAAATGTGTAAATGAGGGCCTCTGTGGAACTAACAGAAATGGTGGGGCCATGGCAACTCAAATCCAAAGACTCACTACCATATTCAAATTCAATTTCAAAACAACAACGACAAAAACAATAACAACACATTAACAGTCAAGCAAAGCACCTCTGTGGATTAGATTTGGTTTTCAACTGACTAATATGAGGTAACATATTTTTTCTAATGAATGTGTTTCTTACAGTTTTCCTATAGTAACCAAACACTCGAAGGAAAAAAAAAAAAAACAACAAAAAAACCCCAGAAATCCCGAGGAGCTAGTCATTCACACTGCTCTACAACAGTCAAGGCTGAGGGCCAGTTATTTTATGTGAATGTCAGACACTGTTTCTGACAGTGGGTTTGCAATTTCTTCACTTGAGTGGATGGTATTTGCCAACAGGAATTTTAACCAAGTTGTTTCAATCAGTGTCCTCACTCTCAAGCAAGGGATCAAGCTGCAAAGGTGCCACAAAACAGATTGCTGGATGAGTGTGTTACCAAGATTTATGAATTTGCTCATTATTCAAAATTTCACTGCACTTTCAAACACAGGGGTCACCATCTCTTTGTGAAAGAAGATTCAAAATGAAGTAAACATTGCTAAGAGTCATTCAAAACAGCGCTGAAAGGACACCGAGGAAGTAGGGCCTATAACCCTCTCCTGTTTCAATTCTTGGAACACCATGAACTTTGACTTTTGTCAACTGCAACTTGACCACCTCCTGGAACACATCTTTCTACTTTACACTGAAATTGAGATAATATAACACCTGTTAGCTAAATAGCTAATCGTGTATTCCATAGTCAGTTTAAACTCTCACTTCAAGTCAGAACCAATCATAATTCTTTCAAAACAAGTTATGTAACCTTGTGGTTTTTTGCCTTTATAAACCTGCACTGTCCAGTTGCAATTTCAGCACACTTTTGATTTCTGTGGACTCTTTGTCTCTTAAATTGCAATCCCTTATACCCCAAATAAGCTTTACTGTCTCTTCTTGATCAACACCTAAATACCAATGGGATTCATCTTCACATTTATCTTAGCTGTATTATAAGGAAAAAAAAAAAAAAACCTTCATGGCAGATATTTGTTCTAGGTAAACTTATCCTTTTGTTTAATAGGAATATATTGTATTGCTATGGTGAATAAACTGCTTCATTTTCAACTGTATTCAATAATGTAACTTCAGGAAACATTACTACTTCTTGGGAGCAAGGAGACTGAGGGACCAGGAGAAGTAATGGAGGGGTAAAGTTAACACAATAGCCTATTTTAAATACAGAACATCTTGGGTAGATAGGAATCACAGAGACCATCCTCACATCTGTACATTTATTTGTATGTCCTACAGAACCTTCACATCAACTATTCGAAGCTCATCTTATTTCTCTACTTTACTCTTTCCCTTATTGACCTGCCCCTCTTCTTCTACTGTTTCCATATCAGTGAGTGGCTCCATGATGCTCTTAGCAATCCAAATCAGAAATGTCAATGTCATCGTTTGATCTATGACTTTTCCTCACCCTTCACATCCAATCAATCCCCAAGTCCAATAGATTCCATCTCCTAAATATCTATTGAACCCGTTAACTTCTCTCCACCCTTAGAGTAGTTAGTCTACCACTGTGTATCAGCTGGATACTGTATAATTACCTCCAAAATCTAGGTTGCAAAAGAATCACCTTGGTGTCTATCTAAAATTACAAGCATTCTCCTCAACATGTAAGTAAAGGGAGGTGGGATTATTGGTAGACACTCAGCTACTTAAGTGGCAGCACTTAGCCTTTCCATACTATTCTGCAATTAAAAGTATAAAGGCAAAAACAAATTAAAAATAAGAAAAAAATAAATTCTCCCTGGTATGAAAAAGGAAGGAGACCCCCCCTCTCCCTTTTGTTAGAATACTTACCTTTATAAAACTTGTAATTGTGAATTATTTTCCTGTCCCTTTGAAATGTACATCCATCTTTTTAAAAGCTAAATAAGCCTCTTGCAAGTTTTAGAATCCTGGGATTCTGCAAATCTACCTCTTGTCATAAAGATATGAGAAATGGATTTTCCCTTTGGATGAAGGTGATTAGCAAACACAGGTGGCCACCCCAAATAGCAGGTGAATTTAGGATGAACTATGTGTGACAAATGGTGCTGTCAAGTCCTCTTATTTGAGGACTAGATATTGTTTACCTTGAACAAATGCATGCAATGTGTTGTGTCTGCTCAGCTATATAAAAGGGTAAAATTTATTTCTGTCTTTGCAATCTCTTCAGCAGATTGCCGGTGATGCACATCACATTTTGGCTTAATGCTTATTCAATAATAAAATAGTTTTCTTTCTATCTTTGTGGAGAGGATTTCTAGGTTGGCAGAGGATTTTGTTTTTAATTATATTTATTTCCCCAATAAGATACAGTCTGCGTAGGGTTATTCTGCTACTTTAAAAAGCTAAATTAACTGAAGGGCAGTGGTATATATAGAATGGAAGAAGCACTGTAGTTTAATGCAGGTAAATTATTCATTCCATGCATTATACATTCCTAGGACAAGAACAAGTTTTAAGGTGTGATCCTCAACTAATAACCTTCTCCATCCCTCCTTCTGTAAAGACTTAATTACAAAATATTTTGAATTTTTTCTTTTGTATTCGTAACTCCGTAAGGTCAAAAATATGATTTGCTGCCTTTTTATTCTTTCCTAGCTTGTTGCTATACCCAATTCAGAATCAAATCTTTAAATATTTTAGTATCAGAAGGAATCTTAAAAATCATCTACAGAAACCCTTTATTTTACAGAGTCCTACAGAGGTTAAAGGACATGCAGTAAAAATCTCTAGTCCTCACCATGGCCTATGATGAGGTGCATCCTTCCCACTCTGACCTTATCCCCTACTACTTCTTCACTTTCCTCCAGCTTTGCTTGACCTTTTACTATTCCTCTATCATAGCAGACAAGCTCCTGCCCCAGAGTATTTGCATGTGTTATCTCAGGCCTAGAAATGCTTTCTTTCAAATAACTGTGGGTTACTCACTCATTTCCTTCAGTTTTTTTTTCCCTCATGGTTCCTTCTCTATCAGAGTCATCCTTAATAATGCAATAGAAATATATACACAACACCCCCCCCCACCCACACACACTCTCTCTCTTTCTCTCTCTATCCCCTTACTCTGCTTTAGTTTTTTCATAGTATTTATCATGATCCTAACTTGTACTTACTTGCAAATGAATTGAGTGAGTGATACTGTAACTTTAGGGTGTAATTATTCCAGAGTTACTCTGAATGTTTGCTTAAATTCTCTATTTTCATTTGTTTGAAACTTTGTGTATTCCTTCCCAACACATAAATTTCTTTTAAATAAAATCAAACAAGAGCCAGGGCAGAGCAAGATGGTGGAGGAGTAGGAGACCTGGATTTTGTCTGGTCCCAGGAATTCAGCTGGATAGGGATCAAACCATTCTGAACACCTATGAACTAAACAGGAGATTGAAGAAAAGAATAGCAACAACTCTCTGAACAGAAAAGTGACCACTATCTGGAAGGTCTTTTCTGATTTGTTTAGAGTATATTTTCTGGGGACTTTGTTACCCTGTTAGCATTTTGTTCTCTCATTTATCTATTCTCCTCTGGACAAAATGACAAGATGGAAAAAAAATCATCTCAACAAAAAGAACAAGAGGCAGTACCAA
>NW_027766915.1:0-296 GCF_054177405.1 Leptonychotes weddellii
GGGCGCCTGGGTGGCTCAGTCGTTAAGCATCTGCCTTCGGCTTGGGTCATGATCCCAGGGTCCTGGGATCGAGCCCCACATCGGGCTCCCTGCTCCACGGGAAGCCTGCTTCTCCCTCTCCCACTCCCCCTGCTTGTGTTCCCTCTCTCGCTGTGTCTCTCTCTGTCAAATAAATAAAATATTTAAAAAAAAATTTTTTTAAAAAGCATATGTTTTTAAAAAGGAGGTAGTTGATTAATAAGCTATTTTCTATACTTCAAAATATATATTAGAAATTCCATTATTGGTACTCAATA
>NW_027766916.1:0-296 GCF_054177405.1 Leptonychotes weddellii
CTAGAACCCTCAGTTTGTTTCCCAGAGTCCATAGTCTCTCATGGTTCATCTCCCTCTCCGATGTCCCCCCTTCATTTTTCCCTTCCTACTATCTTCTTTTTTTTTAACATATAATGTATTATTTGTTTCAGAGGTACAGGTCTGTGATTCATCAGTCTTACACAATTCACAGAGCTCACCATAGCACATACCCTCCTCAATGTCCATCACCCAGCCACCATATGCCTCCCACCCTCCACCACTCCAGCAACCCTCAGTTTGTTTCCTGAGATTAAGAATTCCTCATGTCAGTGAGA
>NW_027766917.1:0-296 GCF_054177405.1 Leptonychotes weddellii
TCTACTGTGCAAATCTGTGACAGAGACGGGGCAGCTGTTTCTCAGCCCACCTCGCACGTTCCCTGGACGTGCACACGGTTGGTTGTATTTCCCATCCTCACTTGCAGTTGGTTGTGAGCATGTACCTGAGTTGTGGCCCAAGTACACGAAGAGAAGTGATCTACGCCAGCTTCTCTCTCTTGCAAGCTTCTCTCTCTCTCTCTGCTCTCCCTCTGTCCCCTCATCTGCTGGCAGGTGTTGAGGATGGCATCGTGCCCATCAGTCTGGGACCCAAGCTCACTCCACTGGTGACTGAA
>NW_027766918.1:0-296 GCF_054177405.1 Leptonychotes weddellii
CCTGTGCCTGGTGCCCCCTGGAGCTCCAGTGCCCCGTTTTCTCTTACAGATGACAGCACTGAGGTTGGATGTGGGCTGTGATGTCCCGAAGTCAAACACAGGGCGACAGGGTTGGAAATGACCCTTTCCACTCCAGCTTTCTTTTTTTTTATTTATTTTTTTATTTTTATGTTAATCCCCATACATTACATCATTAGTTTTAGATGTAGTGTTCCATGATTCATTGTTTGTGCATAACACCCAGTGCTCCATGCAGAATGTGCCCTCCTCAATACCCACCACCAGGCTAACCCATC
>NW_027766919.1:0-296 GCF_054177405.1 Leptonychotes weddellii
CACTTTTACCCCCAATTTATAATGTATTTCCTTTTCTGCAGAAGAGTCCTTTTCTTTTGAATGAATAACTGAAAACTTGCAGATACTGATTTTCTAATATATCTAAACTATTTGTATTATATGAATCAATGAAAATTATGTGAAGCATGTCTCTGAGACTAGGGTTCTCTCCGGTGATTCATTCAATTTCCCTATAGAGTTTTAATATCCAATAGTGGTTTTATTTTTTTGCAATTAAGATTAAATGCCAAGTTCCACAAATCTTGGCATATAGTGAAATGCTATTAACTGGTGAC
>NW_027766920.1:0-296 GCF_054177405.1 Leptonychotes weddellii
CTCTCTCTCACTCTCTCTCAAATGAATAAATCTTCTAAAAAAATAAATAAATAAATGCAATACAATTTTTATACCCAAATGCATGTTAATCCCTTTAGAAAATGTTGTTTTTGGAACTGGTACCACTTAGCATAAAAATGCTCACAAGAGGGGTGCCTGGGTGGCTCAGTCAGTTAAGCATCTAACTTGGCTGGCATGATCTCAGGGTCCTGGGATTGAACCCCTCGTTGGGGGCTCCCTGCTAAGCGGGGAGTCTGCTTGTTCTTCTCTCTCTGCCCGTCCCCCTGCTTGTGCTC
>NW_027766921.1:0-296 GCF_054177405.1 Leptonychotes weddellii
TATATTGAGACTTATTTTATGACCTAGAATATGCTCTATCTTGATAAATGTTCCATGTACACCTAAAAAGAATGTATATTCCACTATTGTTGGGTGCAGTGTTCTATAAATGCCAGATTAGGTCAAGTTGACAGTTTTATTCAAATCTTATATATTCTTACTAATTTTCTGTCTAGTGTATCAATTAATGAGAAAAGGGTACCGAAATCTTCAACTGTAACTGTAGATTTGTCTATTATACCTTACAGTTCTACCAGTTTTTCTTCATGAATTTTGAATCTGTGTTATTAGGTACA
>NW_027766922.1:0-296 GCF_054177405.1 Leptonychotes weddellii
CAAAGGCGTGGGTGTCAAGAGACCACAGATTCCAAGACGTGTAGGTCTTTAAACAAAGCGCAGGTGGCGTGAGGTTCTAGGTAACTCCGTGCTTGGATGCCAGATGCGCAGAGGGTCCACTGAGCCTCTTGGAATGAGGTTTTCGGGGTAAAAGCAGTTGTGAAAGGCGAGGAGATTCATGGGGCAGCCTGAGGGGCACTGGCAGGGACAGCGAGGGGGATGAGTGAGGGCCCCCCCCCCACCTCCTGGAGGGCACTGGGAGCCAGGGAAGCAGAGGGTGAGAGTCTGGACCCAGC
>NW_027766923.1:0-296 GCF_054177405.1 Leptonychotes weddellii
TAATTTGTGGGGAAAAAAAAAAGTTGAACCAAAAGTGAAAGTATTTAATTATTTCAGTAGACTTTTCAAATTCTGATGGATTTGTTTGGGAAACAGCCCTTGATTTTATTATTCCAGTTATTTAACATCATTTTGTGAATTAAGACAAATCCTGTATTCATAATTTTTGTTTACTAGCAGTGACTAATTTTTTTTTTTTCTTACTTAAATATTTAATGTTTTAAAACTTAAGACACTTTAGGGCATCTGTCTGGCTCAGTCCATAGAGCATACAACTCCTGATCTCATGGTCAGGA
>NW_027766924.1:0-296 GCF_054177405.1 Leptonychotes weddellii
CAAAGGCGTGGGTGTCAAGAGACCACAGATTCCAAGACGTGTAGGTCTTTAAACAAAGCGCAGGTGGCGTGAGGTTCTAGGTAACTCCGTGCTTGGGTGCCAGATGCGCAGAGGGTCCACTGAGCCTCTTGGAATGAGGTTTTCGGGGTAAAAGCAGTTGTGAAAGGCGAGGAGATTCATGGGGCAGCCTGAGGGGCACCGGCAGGGACAGCGAGGGGGATGAGTGAGGGCCCCCCCCCCACCTCCTGGAGGGCACTGGGAGCCAGGGAAGCAGAGGGTGAGAGTCTGGACCCAGC
>NW_027766925.1:0-3928 GCF_054177405.1 Leptonychotes weddellii
GTCTCCTACTCCTCCGCCATCTTGCTCCGCCCCTCCCAACTTCCCTTGTGATTTCTGCTTTGAACCACTTATTGTTTAAAGGAGGCTGTTTAATTTCCACATGTTTGTGGATTTTCCACATTTTGTCCTCTTTTCCTATTCTACTTTTACTCCATTCCTATAGGAGAACACACTAGTGGATTTTCCATTTGCATTATTGTACTTTTCAACTCCAGGATTTCCATTTGGTTCTTTTGGTCATAATTATTCATAATTTATATTTCTTTATTGGCATTCACTCATTGGTGAGACTTCTTTCTCAAACTTTCCTTTGGTTCTTTAGACATGGTTTTTTTTGTTTTTGTTTTGTTTTTTAGTTCTTTGAATGTATTTGAAATAGCTGGTTTAAGATATTTGCATCTTTGTCTAGTTAAGTCCAACATCTGGGCTTCCTCAAGGACAGCTCTTCTTGATTGCTTTTTGTCCTATGACTGGGCCATACTTTTTTGTTTGTTGGCATGTCTCCTGATTTTGTTCTTGTTGTTGAGAAGAGGAAATTTGAAATAATATAAGGTAGCAACTCTGAAATGAGGTTATCTCTTTTTTCCTGGGTTTATATTTATTGTTGTTTGTTGCAGTAGTTTGTTTAGTGACTTTTATGAACAGTTCTGTTAAGTCTCTATTCTTTGTTGTGTGTGGTTGCTGAAGTCTTTGTTTGGCCCGTGTGGTAGTCAGTCAATTATTGGACAGAGATTTTCCTAGACACTTGGAATCAGTAAGTGTCCCAGTCTTTACCAAAAGCCTTATTGTGTGTGTTGGGACATACTTTCAATACTAGCCAGGCATTTGACAGCTCTACCTTAACTTTCACTTCCTGCTTTCATAGAACCTCAAAGTCAACGAGAGGTGAGAACTTAGAGCCTTCTCAGGTCTTTTTTGAGTATGAACACAGTCCTGGGCATGCACACAGCTCTAAGTTAAGCATGGTCTTATAGATTCCCCAGGTATTAGCTTTTCAAAGCACCTCTGCATATCTCATTCATCATCTTTTCCTTTTAAGCTTTTGGGTTGGTCTGGTTTTTTTTGCACCAAACTTTATTCACCACCCACAGGAAGCTATGAAGTTAAACAATTGCCTACAATTGCTTTTAACAAATACCTCTAGGGTAAAAGCTTTTCACACTGGGTGAACTCAGAGTCCAGTCAAATACTGACAGCCTTGCAAGTGGGAATCTTCCAGGGAGCTATCAGACAAGTCAAGTAATGGAAGTTCTTTGGGAGTTAGGGTCTGAAAGCTCTCCAGCCCTGATCTGCTCTGTCCAGTGGCTTTTGTACTGCAAATCCAGTGGTTTTGACTGTGAACGTGGGCTATAATTTTTTAAAGCTACTGTGGGGCTGAGAAGTAGGGGATGGGAATAAATCAAGTTAAAATGCCACAAAGTTCTCTTTTTTTTTTAAACCAAGATTCAGCCATTTTTCTTGAATAAATGCTCTCCTGGTTGCATAAGACTTTCTTTTATTTCCAGAGTTCTTTTTTTTTTTTTTTTAAGATTTTATTTATTTATTTGACAGAGAGAGACACAGTGAGAGAGGGAACACAAGCAGGGGGAGTAGGAGAGGGAGAAACAGGTTTCCCACAGAGCAGGGAGCCCGGTGCGGGGCTCGATCCCAGGACCCTGGGATTATGACCTGAGCCGAAGGCAGACACTTAATGACTGAGCCACCCAGGTGCCCCTATTTCCAGAGTTCTAAAAAAGTTGATTTTGAATTTTTCTTTTTCAATTTTCTCATTGCTTTTATGGAGAGAATTTTCGGATGTCCTTACTCTACCATTTTCACTGATGCTGCTCTAGTGTGCAACATTAATGGAAACTCATCTTCATAAAGGAATATAAATATGCTTTCAAGACATAAAATCTAGAGCTTTCACAAATAGGAGCAGAATAAAAGACTTGTATTTTGATAGATGGTGAATTTTTAGCAGTCTGTGGCATCAGGGAATGATTTAAATGTAATATTTAACAGGATAAACTGCTTTCTCATTGTGTCAGAGTCAGATAGGATTGCCTTTGGGATTTGGGGGAGGCCATTAATGGACACTGGAAAACATCGTTGCAAAAATCTCAGTCACATAGGCAAAAACTAAAGGAAGAAACATAGCTGCAGAGGTATTTGAGATAAAATCACAAGCTTGGTTCAGCTGTGATTGGTTGTTATGAGAAATAAAGTCACCTCCCTTGAAACTCAGTTAGGCAAAATTATTGCGGTGTCTTCCTTGAAGGCTGTGAGCTTCTATAGGGTAGAGATTGGTGTTCATTTTAGAGCCTAGCATGTTGCCTATTCTCACGTGTATTTGTCAAGACTTTCAGTTTAAGTTGGCTTACAAATAAAAGTGGCTTAAGTAAAACAGTTTACTTTATATATCGAAATTTCTAAAGATAGCAGACACAGATATAGCTGGATTCAGAAACTCAGAAATCTTTCCCAAGAATCTGTCTTATCCTACTCTTTTCTCTTTGATTTCCTTTGTTTGCATTTATTTCACTTGAATCAGTCTTTGAGGACATGCCACTGGCATACCTCAATGGGCCATATTTGGTTTGTGGGCTCATCTGTGAAGCCTGACTTTGTGGTCTGAGATCAGCACCATCTAAGCCACATTCACTGGTAGCAGAGTAGGATGATACCGAAAGGAAAATAAAATGTCATTACAAACAGAAGGTTGGATGAACGTTCCGCATCCATGAATGCTCATCAGGCAGAATTAATGCCTGCCCATTACATACAGCAGACATCCATATAGATTTTTTTCAGTTGCATTATGAGTAGAATTTAGCCATTTGTTCTGGAATCATGATATAGTCTCTGTTCTTTGTATACATTGTAATCACACCCACACCCACACCACTATCCCACCGTTGGTGAGTTCTCATCTCAACTTCTGCAGTGCTTCCTGCTTCCTGTCCTTGCTGTACCTCTTAAATATAAAGGTACCTTAAATATAAAGGTACCTTAAATATAAAGATACATATAGTTCACGTCCCTGGTGGGAATGGGATACTCAGGAACATGGACTAGAGTTATATGCTTTTGGACTTAACTCCTTGAGAGTCCATACAGAGGAGAGGACATATGTAAAAAATCCCAACTTATTTTTTCATCTTTCTCAGACTGGGTTGGCATTGTTTACAACTGTTCATTACAAAGTTGATGTTTTTTATTGACAAGTAGATATTATTTTTCAGGTTTACTATCAATGAATAATAAATCTATTATTATAACACTAGGAATTATATTGGGAGGGTTGTTGAGTAAACTGAATGAGCAATTAATTGCATGTACTTAGAACACTGCCTATGATCATCATTATTATCACTCATTGACTCCATCTCTTACCCATCTTCAGGCTTAAGGTGGATAATGAGGGGCTGATTTAGAAAACTGAATGTGGGACCCACTTAGTGCTTGAGCTGAGGCTAGGGGCTCCAAGAGTGAAAGGAGCACTTGAAATAATAATCCATTGGGTTGATTCTGGTGGAGCCAACTGTTGAGTGTTTGGAGGATCTCACTGCTGAGCCACATTGCTCAGTTCCCCACTGGCTTCTCCAGTTAGCTCTTTCTCTTCAGACAAGTATGAGCATCTTCAGCAGAGTCCCTTTGTGAACCTACCCAGTGGTTCTTTAATTCATTCATGGAGCCAGTCTTTCATAGCATCTACTGCAATACCTGTATGTATTGAGCTCTTGTTGCTCATTTTATGCCAATTCTGTTCTAAGCAGATCGTTTCACTAAACCTTCATGAGGTCACCACACGGTACATATTTTATTATCCCCATATTCCAGATCAGGGAACTCAGGCATAGGGAGAGGTAAGTAACTTGTGGCGGACCTGGTAATGGACTATAAAAAGCCATTTACACACCGCTATCCCCTCCAGCTCCGCTATAGA
>NW_027766926.1:0-296 GCF_054177405.1 Leptonychotes weddellii
GAAATGATTGTCCTTTTCATTTGCAGGAACTTAGACAACAAAGGTGCCCACCAGCCTTCCACATGTGCAAGCACATCTGGGCCAGAGCTGGCCACCCTCATGCATGGAGGCAAGCATCAGACAGTCCAATAGGAGAGCCTTTTAGCTCCTATTAGGGATCATCTTTGCAATGGCAGAACATGTGCTTTGAAAAGTAGAGCTTAAAATCTTGGACATTGTGTATCACACAACATAAGAACACCGTGAAAGAGTAGGAGGCAGACAGGCTAGAGGCCTCGGGACCTCAGGAACAACAC
>NW_027766927.1:0-296 GCF_054177405.1 Leptonychotes weddellii
CTCACCTCCACTCCCTCCTCGGAGTGACCTAGACTTTCTGGTGTTTCTTTCTTTTGCCCTAAGGAAGTCTACCTTTTAGGAAGATTCTGAAAAGCTTTCAGGTTCACATGTTAACGATTCTCAGGGGAAGAGAAGTTTGAAGTTTTAACAGGGACAAAATCTTACATAGTCAGAGCTATGGATGCCAGAATATCAGGAACCTGGAAGGAGTGGGAGAGGTCACTTTTTATGAAAAAGGGCCTTGTGGTCACCCCCACGAAACGCAGGGAACACAGGCTGATGAAGGCACGCTCTCC
>NW_027766928.1:0-296 GCF_054177405.1 Leptonychotes weddellii
AGTGTGTAGAGAGGGGCAGCAGTGGAGTCTGTCCCAGCCCTCCTCCCATCTGGACTGACTTTATTGCTGGATGGGGAAAGCAGCTGCCTGAAAGGTATGTAACTGGAAGGCAGAATGAAGAGATCTCTGCCCTTCCCAGATGTATCGCCTCTTGATTTTGTCACAGGGCCTAAATGATGAACTTACTCAACTTTGGACTAAAGTACTAAATGCCCTGTTAAAGTGCAAGTGGGCCCTGCCAGAGCCATGTCTCAACCTAAGTCTACTGCCTGAACTACCTTTTTACCCTTTTCACA
>NW_027766929.1:0-296 GCF_054177405.1 Leptonychotes weddellii
AATATGACAGGGCGCCTGGGTGGCTCAGTCATTAAGTGTCTGCCTTCGGCTCAGATCATGATCCCAGGGTCCTGGGATCGAGCCCCGCATTGGGCTTCCTGCTCCACAGGAAGCCTGCTCCTACTCCCCCTGCTTGTGTTCCCTCTCTCTCTGTGTCTCTCTCTGTCAAATAAATAAATAAAATCTTAAAAAAAAAATATGACAAAATTACTTTGAAAGTTGAAATCTTTCACCTCTGTCTTCTCTCTCTCCCTTTAAGAATTCTTGCAAAGGGAAAAAAATAAAGGCAAGACTAG
>NW_027766930.1:0-296 GCF_054177405.1 Leptonychotes weddellii
AGTGTGTAGAGAGGGGCAGCAGTGGAGTCTGTCCCAGCCCTCCTCCCATCTGGACTGACTTTATTGCTGGATGGGGAAAGCAGCTGCCTGAAAGGTGTGTAACTGGAAGGCAGAATGAAGAGATCTCTGCCCTTCCCAGATGTATCGCCTCTTGATTTTGTCACAGGGCCTAAATGATGAACTTACTCAACTTTGGACTGAAGTACTAAATGCCCTGTTAAAGTGCAAGTGGGCCCTGCCAGAGCCATGTCTCAACCTAAGTCTACTGCCTGAACTACCTTTTTACCCTTTTCACA
>NW_027766931.1:0-296 GCF_054177405.1 Leptonychotes weddellii
GGGTGCCTGGGTGGCTCAGTCGTTAAGCGGCTGCCTTCGGCTCAGGTCATGATCCCAGGGTCCTGGGATCGAGTCCCACATCGGGCTCCCTGCTCGGCAGGAGGCCTGCTTCTCCCTCTCTCACTCCCCCTGCTTGTGTTCCTGCTCTCGCTATCTCTTTCTCTGTCAAATAAATAAATAAAATCTTTAAAAAAAAAAATAAAAAGAATCAGCCATTTCTTCAAGGAGCCCTGATTCCTTTTTTAAAGAATAGTATTAGAAACCAAAATGTGGATGCTATTTATGCATGTTGCAAC
>NW_027766932.1:0-296 GCF_054177405.1 Leptonychotes weddellii
GGATGCAGCAAAAGCAGTTCTGAGAGGGAAGTTTATAGCAATACAGGCCTAACTCATGAGGCAAGAAAAATCTCAAATAAACAACCTAAACTTGCATGTAAAAGAGGTAGAAAAAGAACAAGCAAAACCCAAAATTAGCTGAAGGAAGGAAATAATAAAGATTAGAGCAAAAATAAATAATATAGAAACAAACAAAAAACCAAAAGAACAGATCAATGAAACCAGGAGCTGGTTCTTTGAAAAACTCAATAAAATTGATAAATCTCTAGCCGGACTTACCAAGAAAAAAAGAGAAA
>NW_027766933.1:0-296 GCF_054177405.1 Leptonychotes weddellii
GGATGCAGCAAAAGCAGTTCTGAGAGGGAAGTTTATAGCAATACAGGCCTAACTCATGAGGCAAGAAAAATCTCAAATAAACAACCTAAACTTGCACGTAAAAGAGGTAGAAAAAGAACAAGCAAAACCCAAAATTAGCTGAAGGAAGGAAATAATAAAGATTAGAGCAAAAATAAATAATATAGAAACAAACAAAAAATCAAAAGAACAGATCAATGAAACCAGGAGCTGGTTCTTTGAAAAACTCAATAAAATTGATAAATCTCTAGCCGGACTTACCAAGAAAAAAAGAGAAA
>NW_027766934.1:0-296 GCF_054177405.1 Leptonychotes weddellii
CCCCCCGCCCCCCCAGCTCTCCCCTGGTAACCCATCAGTTTCTTCTTTATAGTTAAGAGTCTGGTTTTTGTCTCTTTTTTTTTTTTTTCCTTGTTCGTTGTTTTGTTTCTTAAATTCCACATATGAGTGAAATCATATGGCATTTGTCTTTCTCCGACTGACTTATTTCACTTAACATTATACCCTCTAGATCCATCCATGGTGTTGCGCATGGCAAGACTTCATTTTTTATGGCTGAGTAATATTCCATTGTGTGTATGTGCATATGTGTGTATTATATATATGTCTATCAGATC
>NW_027766935.1:0-296 GCF_054177405.1 Leptonychotes weddellii
CACCGAGCTCCTACGTTCTGGGTACACAGGACAGAACCCGCCCCTCATTCCTTCCTCGGGATTCGGTTCGTACATACCACAGTGTACTCTTGGGAGCCAGACTACTCGCCGTGTATTTGGAGATGATGCGGACTCACCTGAGAAAGGCCCAGGGACCCTGTTATGTTCTGACTTAAGAGGTCACTTGCTAAATTGTGTGTTTTCCAATGTCGTGGGCAGGAACAATCAGCGATTATCCACGAAATAGCATTGACCAAGGTTTTCAAGCTGCTTCTTCAACACCCAGAGCACCTGCC
>NW_027766936.1:0-3927 GCF_054177405.1 Leptonychotes weddellii
AATCTTTTGGTACCGGTTGAGACCTGATTTATGACCTAGGATGTGATCTATTCTGGAGAATGTTCCATGGGCACTAGAGAAGAATGTGTATTCCGTTGCTTTGGGGTGTGGATGATATCAACATTTAAATCATCTCCCCAGTGTGGGTGGACATCACCCCATCCATTAAGGATCTGAACAGAACAAAAGGCCAAGGAAGGAGGAATTTGCCTTTTTTTATCTGCCTCACTACTGAACTGGGACTTCTCATCTCATCCTCTCCTGCTCTTGGACTGAGATTAACACGGTCAGCTCCCCTGGTCTCAGGCATTTGACTCAGATAGAACTACATCACTGGCTTTCCTGGGTCTCTAGCTTGTAGGTGGTAGGTGGTTGGACTTCTCAGTTTCCATAAGCATAGTCCTTGTATTGCTTATAATTCCTTTTATTCCTTATCATTCCTTGAATTCCTCCGTAAGCATATTCCAATTCCTTGTGAGATATATATATATATATTCTATTGATTCTGTCTCTCTGGAGAACTCTAATACACACCTCTAACTGAAAAAGAAAGAAGGCAAAGGAGGAAGAGAAGAGTTTGTCTACTTATGGAGATTTACTGTGGTTTTTCACATCATACACGTTATCTTAATAACTTGTGAATCACTATAACAGTATGGTAAAGAACTGGTCATTTGAAATCACACATACCTAGATTTAAAGTCTGGCTCTCCACCATAATAATTTCTGACCCTTGGCAAGTTATGTACTTCCAAAGCCTCAGTTTTACCACCTGTAAAATGGATTATATTTATCTCACTGGATTATTGCAAAGATTACCCAAGATGATGTACAGTGCTCAATGCAAAACAAATGCTCAATGCCTGGCTATTTTAGTAATACCAGCAGCAATATGGAACCACACAATAAAGCATAAAATAGTTGCGGTTCTTCTATTTCGTGGAGGTAGTTATAATACCTATCAGAATCCTCTCTTCTCTGGGCTTACCACCCTCAGTCAACTTTAGCTCAGTCCTGCATGTGGAACATTCCCTTTCCTTCACTTCCCTGGGCCAGGTCCTTGGGGCCAGGTATAGTCCTTGTACAGAGTGGTCATTCACGGGAGCCAGTTCACTAGAAGGGATTAACAAGCATTGAATGGAAATGTGTGTACCAGACACAAGAATTTCAAGCTCCCTCTACCTGTAAAGGTCCTCTAACATTGGTAGATACCAAGTAGATAACAAAGTAAAAAGTGTGAATACGTGTGTGAACGAAAGGAAGGAATGGAAGAACCAGCTAATGAATCAGTGGGTGGCCAAGCTAAGGAAGACAGACAAGAAGTATATGAAAAAGAAATAATTTGAGTTTTCTCAAAAGCCTGAGTGGAAAGCGGAAGGTAGAAGCTGTCTGGTTTTCACCTGCACCAAAAGGAAAGCACTCTGTCACCTGGTGTTCTGGATATCTGACCTTGAAGTCAGGAATTTTAGGGGCTTACTTTGCTCCTAATGCTGGGGCTACTGCATCTGATTTGAGAAAGTGAACTGTCTTCCTGTTTCCATTATTTGCCTCCTACTTTCCATTTCATCAAACCCCACTCTTCTATTTTTCCTGCTTCTTCTCTTTGATGTCTCCTCCTTTATCCATGGAATGAGTAAAGCATTCCATCACCGGTGCTTCCCATGAGCCCCTGCTCTCACCATGTTCTACCTTAAAGGTAGTCTTGGTGTCTAGAATGGCCTCAGGCCTCCATGTGACTATCCCTTTGACAATGCTTCCAAGCTAGGGTCAGAGCTTTCCAGCTTTTTTTCTGAAACCAGACACAGTTTTCAAGACCCAAGGAGATTCATCAGTCTTACACAATTCACAGCGCTCACCATAGCACATACCCTCCCCAATGTCTATCACCCAGCCACCCCATCCCTCCCAAACCCCTCCACTCCAGCAACCCTCAGTGCTGCAAAAAAAAAAAGACCCAAGGAGAAAAATTTAAGTGATTTTGCTAACCAAGTCAGTTTTATTTAAAGGATTGAGAGAGGTTAGTATGACTTTCTTGGTCATAACATTTTCTCTGGGTAACCATCTCTCTGCTCCCTTCCCCCATTAGCACTCGGTGTTTACTCTGCAGATCTTTTGTGACAGTTCTGTACCACAGGGCAGCCCTCCCTGAGGCTGGGTGACAGGAAGAGGTACTGGAAGAATCAGCCTCTGTTGTTGCTCTCTGTGGTGGGGCTGATTCATTCCATGATTGTAAATGGATCATTATAAACTCAGCCTAATGAAGCAGTAATTATCTAAGAGGTGATGGATTTGGGGAGATTTTCTAGGCTAAATGATTTGCAATGTATAGTATTGCAGCAATTAAGCTAAAGTGATCACAGAAATGTTGCACTTGACTGGTACAGGTTTGCTCTCTCTTCCCTCTTTTCTCCTTCCTTCCCTCCCTCCCTCCTTTCTTCCTCCCTCCCTCCCTCCTTTCTTCCTCCCTCCCTTCCTTCTTTTCTCTCTCCTTCCCTACCTCCCTCCCCTTCTTTCCTTTTTCTGCTTCCCTCATATGTTCCATTGGAGATTCAAATTGCTTGATATTTTGAATTCTTTGGTAGGGATTCTGAAACTCGGGTGGTGTCCTTAGAACTGGATAAAACACACACGCTTACGTTATCTCACAATGGTGCTTAGCTTTTAAGGTTTGCACCTTCTAAAAAAGCTTTGTAGCATTGCGTCCTCTTTTACACTTCTGGAATATTCATGAGAGCACACTCAGTGGTATTAGTTAGGTAGAGGAGGCAGGGTTTACAGCTGTCAAGAGCCTCTGTGGGTCACAGTATAGCCTAGATACTCTCTGCTCAGCCCCGATCTATAAAATGCGGTTCATCCTTCAAGACCAGAGACAGGGCAATTAGAACAGATTATTTGCTCCAGAAACCACTGCTTGGATTTAATGTCATTAGAAGTGTAGAAAGCTCTAATAACTGGACAACAGTTACAACTCTATCAGGTGGCACTAGGTACCAGGGAGTACTCGGAACATGCATTTGATTCCCTATGCCAAACAGCTTCTTGAAAATTTCTTCTTCTATCAAGAAACTATCCCATTTAGAGAAACAGAGGCAAAAGATGAGGTAAGACAAGCAAACCCAGAAGTATGAAAGCTTGATTCTAAGCACAGCTGTGTTCTAGACTCCTGGTTGCATTTCCCACCATTCAGTTCTTCCCTACCACTCCTCTGTCGTCACTCTTACCTTTGACCAGAGTTCCGTTTTGTGTCACATCTATTCTCAGATGGAATAGGGTTCTCACGCATTTGCCAAAACCTTCTCCTTCAGTTACTCATAGATCTTACATCAAGGTCATGCTGACATCCGTGCCAATCCAGTCACATCAACCTCCCCCAGACAGCACATCTACTTTCCTTCATAATAAACAAATAGATGGGTAGGTAGGCAGATAGATAGATAGATAGATGATAGATAGATAGATAGATAGATAGATAGACAAACAGGTTTGGATTATATTAAATTGCATGTAGGAGCATATAGGCATGCAATCCGGGACACTGTTGGTTGCAAGTGATAGAAACCAAATTCAAAGCAGCTTAAATCAAAAGAAGACATTCTTGGCTTTCTTAACCCTGCAAAGGGGAGTGTCAGAGATGGGCGTCTAGACAAACTGGATGGAGGGACCCAAACACCCCTATTCCTCTCTCTGCACATCAGCCTCATCCTTCTATGTCTGTTTTCTCCACATGGCAGGAAACAGTCATTTCTTCACTTATTCTTTCAACTATATGTCAGGCATTGTACTATGCACTGGGAATACAGTATTGAATAAAACAAAGATCTCTGACACAGGCAGCAACCTCTTTGACCTCAGCCGAAGCAACTTCTTCCTAGAAACATCGCCAAAGGCAAGGGAAGCAAGGGCAAAAATGAACTATTGGGACTTCAT
>NW_027766937.1:0-296 GCF_054177405.1 Leptonychotes weddellii
AACTATATGCTATTAATCTATGCGATGGACAAACAGGCATACATTATAATGAAAAATCTAGGGGAAAAATTCTCCCAGATTCAACCTTTCCTTCAACTAGGGTTGCTGCTTCCAGCCCAGCAGGCCCTGCACTGTGGGACGTCAGAATGCCATTCATACCAGTTAGCCGTGCGTGAATGCTGCTCCCCACCACGTCAATGAACCACACATCGTATATGTTTTGTTCTGTTGAAATAAATGATTTAAGACTTAATGAATTTAATATACTTATTTATTTGTTTGTTTGTTTTTTAGAG
>NW_027766938.1:0-296 GCF_054177405.1 Leptonychotes weddellii
CCTGCTTTAGAAATTAGGCTTCAAGGGGCGGCTGGGTGGCTCAGTTGGTTGGGCGACTGCCTTCGGCTCGGGTCATGATCCTGGAGTCCCTGGATCAAGTCCCACATCGGGCTCCCTGCTCAGCAGGGAGTCTGCTTCTCCCTCTGACCCTCCTCCCTCTCATGCTCTCTGTCTCTCATTGTCTCTCTCGCAAATAAATCAAATCTTAAAAAAAAATAATAATAAAAAAAAAAGACCCTGGGTTCGATTCTGACTCTGCCACTTACCAGCCATCTGTCTTTGCACAAATGTCTTAA
>NW_027766939.1:0-296 GCF_054177405.1 Leptonychotes weddellii
ACTTAATTCCCTTATGGTCATAGAATGTTATCTTTAATTTAAAGGTGAAAGAGTTGGGTCTACCAAAAGGAAGCATCCTATGAATAAATACCACTCTAGAGGGGCGCCTGGGTGGCTCAGTTGGTTAAGCGACTGCCTTCAGCTCAGGTCATGATCCCAGGGTCCTGGGATCGAGTCCCGCATCGGGCTCCCTGCTCTGCGGGGAGCCTGCTTCTCCCTCTCCCACTCCCCCTGCTTGTGTTCCCTCTCTCGCTGTGTCTCTCTCTGTCAAATAAATAAATAAAATCTTTAAAAAA
>NW_027766940.1:0-296 GCF_054177405.1 Leptonychotes weddellii
CAGGGGGGCTGCGCACTTCTGAGCGGGAGCACCTCTGAGAGGGAGCACCTCTGAGTGGGAGCACCTATGAGCGGGAGCACCTCTGAGCGGGAGCACCTCTGAGCGGGAGCACCTCTGAGAGGGAGCACCTCTGAGTGGGAGCACCTATGAGTGGGAGCACCTCTGAGAGGGAGCACCTCTCAGTGGGAGCACCTCTCAGTGGGAGCACCCCTCAGCGGGAGCATCTCTGAGAAGGAGAATCTCTGAGATGGAACACCTCTGAGCGGGAGCATCTCTGAGCAGGAACATCTATGAGC
>NW_027766941.1:0-296 GCF_054177405.1 Leptonychotes weddellii
AAAGTGTGGAGTTCATTCAACTTATTTCAGGGGTGTTAAATGAAAATTTAATCCTGCCTCATTTCTCATTAATTGTCCCACTCCCAAATCAGCGCACCCCCCCCCCCCCCCGCCAAGGGGCTAGGAATATAGTAACTAAAATAACCAGTTCTTTTTCTTGCGGGGGGGAGGGCAGAGAGAAAGGGAGGGAGAGAATCTTAAGCAGGCTCCACACCCAGCATGGAGCCCAACGCAGGGCTCGATTTCACAACCCTGAGATCATGACCTGAGCCAAAATCAAAAGTCGGATGTTTAAC
>NW_027766942.1:0-296 GCF_054177405.1 Leptonychotes weddellii
TCCCTCCAGAAAATTCACCACAACAGGGATGACCTCATTGGAGGAGTGCACAGTATTCTGGAGGGACTGAGGGCCCAGAGACTGACCTTGAAGGTGGGGGCCCTTCTGGGGGACAGGGAGAAGGCCCCTTGTTTTGGCCTCATCCAACGGTTTGGTACCTGCGTTTACATTGCGGTTCCGTATCCTCACATTTTGAAATATTGATGGAGTCTGGGATCCTTCCTATCAGAGCTGAATTATTGTGAGTCCACAGGTCACCACACTGTCTTCGCCAGGAGCTATTTCTTGTGCTTGCA
>NW_027766943.1:0-296 GCF_054177405.1 Leptonychotes weddellii
CTGAGCCACCCAAGCGCTCCCACAGTGATCTTCCTTAAAAAGACAAAAAGAAAAATAACCCCCGGTCTAGTCATGAGAAAAACATAACAAAAATCCTATTTGAGGTACACTGCAAAACTACTTGACCATTACTACTCCAAACTGTCAAGACATTCAAAACAGAGGAAGTCTGAAAAACTTTTAGAGCCAAAAGGAGACATGACAACTAAACCTTATGTTGTGTCCTAGATGGAATCTTGGAACAGAAAAGGGGCATTAGGTAAAATTAGGGAAATCTGAATATAATATGAACTTTA
>NW_027766944.1:0-296 GCF_054177405.1 Leptonychotes weddellii
CTGAGCCACCCAAGCGCTCCCACAGTGATCTTTCTTAAAAAGACAAAAAGAAAAATAACCCCCGGTCTAGTCATGAGAAAAACATAACAAAAATCCCATTTGAGGTACACTGCAAAACTACTTGACCATTACTACTCCAAACTGTCAAGACATTCAAAACAGAGGAAGTCTGAAAAACTTTTAGAGCCAAAAGGAGACATGACAACTAAACCTTATGTTGTGTCCTAGATGGAATCTTGGAACAGAAAAGGGGCATTAGGTAAAATTAGGGAAATCTGAATATAATATGAACTTTA
>NW_027766945.1:0-296 GCF_054177405.1 Leptonychotes weddellii
CACAACTTCCCAGGGAAACCCGATCCAGGACAGTCACTGTATGAGACATAGCCTAGTCTAATTATTGACTTAAAGAGAGTATCCTTTGAGCAGTAAAGCATAAAAAAATCAAGTTACTTACAAGAGAAAAAAAAATCAGATTGAACTCAGACTTCACCCAATAGCATTTAACATTAGAAGAGAATGGAGAGGGGTGTCTGGGGGGCTCAGCTGGTTAAACATCTGACTCTTGGTTTCAGCTCAGGTCACGATCTCAGGGTCCTGAGATCGAGCCCCACATCAGGCTCTGCACTCAG
>NW_027766946.1:0-296 GCF_054177405.1 Leptonychotes weddellii
AGGTCCGCAGGAGGGCCGTGGCCTCCCTCCTGCCTGCACCGTGATGACGGCATCACCACGTGCAAAAGAATAAAACTGGACCCTTACCTCACACCATAGGCAAACATAAACGCAAAATGGCTCAAAGATCTGGCCAACAGACACATGAAAAAGTGCTCAGCATCGCTCGGCAGCAGGGAAATCCAAATCAAAACCACGACTGGATACCACCTCACACCAGTCAGAATGGCTAAAATGAACAGGTCAGGAAACGACAGATGTTGGCGGGGATGCGGAGAAAGGGGAACCCTCCTACA
>NW_027766947.1:0-3927 GCF_054177405.1 Leptonychotes weddellii
CCAGAGTGGCTGCACCAGCTTGCATCCCCACCAACAGTGTAGGAGGGTTCCCCTTTCTCCGCATCCTCGCCAACATCTGTCGTTTCCTGACTTGTTAATTTTAGCCATTCTGACTGGTGTGAGGTGGTATCTCATTGAGGTTTTGATTTGGATTTCCCTGATGCCGAGCGATGTTAAGCACTTTTTCATGTGTCTGTTGAGTTTTTGGATGTCTTCTTTGCAGAAATGTCTGTTCATGTCTTCTGCCCATTTCTTGATTGGATTTTTTGTTCTTTGGGTGTTGAGTTTGATAAATTCTTTATAGATTTTGGATACTAGCCCTTTATCTGATACGTCATTTGCAAATACCTTCTCCCATTCTGTCGGTTGTCTTTTGGTTTTGTTGACTGTTTTCTTTGCTGTGCAAAAGCTTTTTATCTTGATGAAGTCCCAGTAGTTCATACATACATACATACATACATAAACAGATCAGAAGAGACCCAAAACCGGGGGGGAAAGAAAGGAAAAGAAGGGGGAAAAAAAAGAGTATGATTAAATATGATCAGGCTGGTGAATAGATCAGTGCCACACACTAGATTTTGGGCATATTTTGGTCTGTTAGAAGAAACTGCCTCCCAAAATTTTAAAGAAAGAAAGAAAGAAAAACATATATATATACAAAAATAAGGGTAAATACGATGAAGGGATGGAATATGATTGTAAAGATTAAAATTGTAAAAGGTTTTATAAGGAATTGATAAGACAAGTTGGTTGAAAAAAGAAAGAAGAGAAATTAAAAAAGAACAAAAACAAAACAAAAAACAAAAAGAAGGGGAGAGAATGTGATCAGGCAGGAGACTAGAACAAAGCCATACACTAGAGATTTATGGTATATTTTGGTGGTTAGAAGAAACTATATCCCAAAATTTTAAAGAGAGAACAACTTTTATATATATATATATATATACACAAAAAATAAGGTTAACAACTGTGAAGGGCTAGAATATGACTCTAAAAATGAAAAGTAAAAAAGATTTTTAGAAAAAGGGATTGATAAGATGTTGGTTGAAAAGGAAAAAATTTCAAAAAAAATAGAAACAGAAAAAAAATAAAATTTAAAAAATTAACTTTGAAAGACTAAAGAATCATGGGTAAAAAAGCCATGAATTCTATGTGCAGTATTCCCCTAGCGCCGGAGTTCTGCTGTTCTCATTGATCGGTAAACTTGGTCTTGGCTGGCTGTTCTCGCTGATCTTCTGGGGGAGGAGCCTGTCGCAGTGATTCTCAAATGTCTTTGCTGGAGGCGGAATTGCCAGGCCTTTGTCAGGGGGCGGGCTAAGTAATCTGCTCGGGTTTGCTCCTGGTAGCTTTTGTTCCCTGAAAGCTTTTCCTACAGCTTTGGAGGACGAGAGTGAAAATGGCGGCCTTCCAATCTCCGCCCCGGAGGAGCCGAGAACTCGGAGCCCCACTCGTCAGTGAGCCCCCAGAGAAAAGCAGTCAGTCAGTCCTGTCTCTCTGGTCTCCGGCCGTACTCCGTGCTCACCTGGCCTGTGACCCAGTGTTTCTGTCTCTGGCACACGATCTCGTTTGGAGTCTCCAAACCCAGCAGATCCCTGCGGTGAGCTCCTGCCCCGCTCCTCCCGGGGGAGTAAGGGCCAGTCTCTCTGGATCTGCCACTTGTTGGGTCCCTGCTGGAGGAGCAGTGGCCCCACTGTGCCGTGGATCACGGTATATGGCATCCCTGAGCTGAGAACCCACTCCTTGACTCCCTATCTGCAGCCGGCTTCCCCGCTCCGATCCCTGGGAGCTCTGCCGCACTCAGGCAACCCCGGTCTTTCTGTGACCCCGAGGGTCCTGAGACCACACTGTCCCAGCGAGGGTTCCACCCCCTGCTTAGCCACTGGAGTGACGTCCCTCAGCGGAGCCGACTTCTAGAAGTTCTGATTTTGTGCTCCACTGCTCTATCACTTGCCAGTAGCCGACTCCCCCCCACCCCCCATCTTCCCAAATACTGCCTCGGATTCACCTCTCTGCCTGTCCTACCTTCCAGAAAGTGGTTGCTTTTCTGTTCAGAAAGTTGCTGCTGTTCTTTTCTTTGATCTCCTGTGAGTTTGTAGGTGTTCAGAATGTTTGATACCTATCTGGCTGATTCCTGGGACCATATATAATTTAGATCTCCTACTCCTCTGTCATGTTGCTCCTCCCCCCCTTTTTGACTTTTTGATTATGGTCCATAAGAAATATCTGGTCCATAAAAATATCTCAAAAATACTGTTCTACAGTGCACACCGTGTGTGTGTGTGTGTGAATGTAAAAGTTTCACAAATACTTATTAACACATGAGCTGCTCTCTCTGATCTTTATTCTCTTCTGTTTCATTAAAAAAAATTCTAATACACTAAATTGATTTCATGATCCATCAGTGGGTTGGGATCATAGTTTGAAAATTTGAATAGGATTGAAAATTGTTCACCCTAAGTATTGGCAACCAGCTATTCTGAAGCAGTTGGATATTTGGAAAGCTTTATTATTGCACTTTAATAGCTGGCTTGAAATAAAAAAATCTTGCTTTCTTGAGTCCTCTCTGCTGTGTAATCACAAACATTATTTCTTTTTTTTTTTTTTCTTGGAAGCTTAAGACTTCTTTTGTTTTTTTTTTTAATTTTATTTTATTATATTGTGTTAGTCACCATACAGTACATCATTAGTTTTTGATGTGGTGATCCATGATTTGTTGTTTTCGTATAACACCCAGTGCTCCATACAGTATGTGCTCTCCTTAATACCCATCACCAGGCTAGCCCATCCCCCCATCCCCCTCTCCTCTAAAACCTTCAGTTTGTTTGTCCATAGTCTCTCATGGTTCATCTCTCCCTCCGATTTACCCACTTCATTTTTCCCTTCCTTCTCCTAATGTCCTCCATGCTATTCCTTATGTTCCACAAATAAGTGAAACCATAGGATAATTGACTTTCTCTGCTTGACTTATTTCACTTAGCATAATCTCCTCCAGTCCCATCCATGTTGATGTAAAAGTTGGGTATTTGTCCTTTCTGATGGCTGAGTAATATTCCATTGTATATATGGACCACATCTTCTTTATCCATTCATCTGTTGAAGGGCATCTTGGCTCTTTCCACACACAAACATTATTTCACTTTGTCTTTTGGACTTGAGTATTTAACTGAATAATTAGAAGGTGTTAAACCAAGAACCATTTGAGATACCAAGCCCACAAATGAAATTTTAATATTGATTGAGATATGTTGGTTATTTGTTCACCTTTATAATTAAAACATTTTAGTTAATACAAAGAAAGTTCCAAGTTAATTGTTTAAAGGAATGTCGTTAACCAGCACAAAGCAGCAACCGTTGGTAATGAAAACATTTTAAATAAGAAAAGTCTATGTTGTAGACAAGTGCAATTTTATTACTTATAGTAACCCTGATTATTACCACGTTTGAGAACACTAATAACTCAGTCACATCATTTACATTGAATTGTGTTACATGTTTTATCTTTGTGTAATGAAGAAACTTGACATTTTTTGGTTGAGGTAATATTTTACAGTTAGGTATGTAGGTAACTTTTAGTACAGTAAAAAATACTAAGTTGTCATAAACAGTATAGATAAAATTCAGATGAAAAGTACCATTTTCTGGCCTTATATGATGGCTTATATTTGAACACTTGGACATGATGGAGAAGGGCATTTCACAGAAGAGAACAGACAAAAAGGCAGAAAAGTTTGATTATGTTCAAGAAATAAAAGTAGTTCACTTGGATGGGCTTTGTTCTAGAGTCAGTTTTTAAGCAGAGGAGAGAACTAACATCTCTTTTAGTATCTACCTGTTACAGGAGATAGGATGGATTTGAATGGGGTGAAATTAGGCAGAGAGATTAGTTAAAAATTCATTGAAATAACTTAGGGAAGAAGAAATGAGGTT
>NW_027766948.1:0-296 GCF_054177405.1 Leptonychotes weddellii
CCCAGAGGCCTTAAGAAGCCATCCCAAAGGCCGCTGCGGAAAGATGAGCAGACCCTTATTAAGGGGATAATTAATTAGTCCTGAAACCTCGTAGCAAATGGAATGCATTAATAATTCATGGGCAGCCGCTCACGACTCCCCCCTCCACCTCCTGGGAGACAGACTTCCTGCATCTGTAGCTTCTTGGGGGAGCCCGCAGCCGAGCAGTTATTAGGGAAACCAGGCAGTAGCCCTGAGCCTGGCCGTGGGAAAAGTGCAGAAATCATACAGGGCCCAGTGGGACTTCCCACCCCACC
>NW_027766949.1:0-296 GCF_054177405.1 Leptonychotes weddellii
CGTAGAGGTCTGGGGGGTGCGTGTCCAGTGGTGGGGGTGGGGGCTGGCTTCCTCAAGCCACTGGCAGTGCGTGTTTGTGATCCGTGCCCATACCTGGCAGCTTTCCCACCGCGGCAAGCGGGCAGGGCTCGCACCTTGCTCTGCCCTTGGCCCCTGGCACCTGGCAGCTGCCCTTCCCCCCACTCGCACTCCCCGGCCACGAATGGACAGGGACGGTGGTCTCCGGGAATCCCAGCCTCGCGTGCCGGGCCTCCAGGTCTCTAACCTCCTTCCAGTACGAGGCAACCTCTCCGAGC
>NW_027766950.1:0-296 GCF_054177405.1 Leptonychotes weddellii
GCAGACTCGGAGCTGAGCATGGAGCCCCACATGGGGCTCGATCTCACAACCCTGAGCTCACGATCTGAGCTGAAACCAAGAGTCGGATGCTTAACTCACTGCACCACCCAGGTGCCCCAGTTGTGGTTCTTTTCTCAGGTGAAATTCCTAGTAGTGAAGTTTCTGGGTCAAAGGACATGGACACAGTAAGGTTCTTACCGATGATGACTCAGTGCTGAGGCCATGGGTGTTTATTTTCTCCCAGTTTACCCTCCAATCAGTTAGTTCTTTTCTTCCTGGGAGGATCCAGGAAGAAA
>NW_027766951.1:0-296 GCF_054177405.1 Leptonychotes weddellii
GGAGAGGGAGAAGCAGGCTTCCCGCTGAGCAGGGAGCCCGATGTGGGACTCGATCCCAGGACCCTGGGATCATGACCTGAGCCGAAGGCAGAAGCTCAACGACTGAGCCACCCAGGCGCCCCATCTCTTTTCTTTTCTACATCTTCTGGATGAGTATTCTTCCAGCTACCTTGAACCAGGGAAATTTTAAGGGAGGCTTAGCAGTATCCTTGGGGTAACTCTCAGAGCTTATAGAGGTTCTTGGTGTCTACAAATCTCAGTCCTAGTGATCAATCCTACAGGGAAATTCATAAACA
>NW_027766952.1:0-296 GCF_054177405.1 Leptonychotes weddellii
ATTGATCCACCCATATTTACTGAGTGCTTATTGTTTTTGGTGCCAGGAACAGTAGTGAGCACATCACGTTCTCCAGGGACATGGGTCACCTCTCCAGGACGCGGCTTGAGTGTTCCGCAACATTTGGATCTGTGGGTTCCAGATTCTGGGGTGGGGTGGGTGGTCTGGCCCGACAGTCCTGTGACACTTCTGGGAATTAGAAGAGGTGTTCTCCGTCCCCTTCCCTCCCCTTCACAAACCGTAGCCCTGTCCCGAGCTTGCAGCTCAGGATTCACTGGCCAAGGCCCGGCTCTCGG
>NW_027766953.1:0-296 GCF_054177405.1 Leptonychotes weddellii
CCCCTAGAGCAGCCACCTGGCCCTAACCCCAGGTGCCTCAGTCCCCTCACCTCACACATGGGAAGTCTGCTCACTCCCTGGATGAGACTGGGGAGTGTGGGGCTGTTGGGGTGAGAAATTCTGGCTGGCCTTTCTGCTCTTTCTCCAGCAAGGGCGCGGCGTGGATGGGCTCAAGAAGGACAGACAGAAGAAACAACTGGGGAAAGTTGCTGAGGAAGGGCCGGGGCTAGCACGTAGGCATTTACGCGGCCCTCCGTGTGTGCCAGATACTGGATTCCCAGCTACGGGACAGGAAG
>NW_027766954.1:0-296 GCF_054177405.1 Leptonychotes weddellii
TCACAAATTCGGCAGGTGGTGATGGAGTTGGAGGTCAAACCTATACATGCTGTCTGTGAAACCTGGGTCATTAACCAAAACTTTCACCATATTAGGAGTTACTTCTGAATAATCAGAAGGAGTGGAGAGACAGCCCTAGGTAGGGATTATATTGACCCCAGAGAGTGGCTGTTCAGGGAGGATAGAATAATGGAGCATTGTTGAAAATGGGTAGGGGAGATGAGGACCTCTGGAATTTAAGGAGGGATAGTAAAAGAATAAAGGAGCAGACAATCACTCTACAACCCACAACTGGA
>NW_027766955.1:0-296 GCF_054177405.1 Leptonychotes weddellii
AACTACTAAAAAATAATTAAAAGAGGGTGTTAAGAAATCAATAAAGGAAATGAAATGGAATACTCAAAAAAAGTGACTAGCCCAAAAAAAGGCAAAAAAAAGGAGAAACAGAAACAATAAAAAGAGAGACAAATAGCAACATGGTAGGCATGAATCCATACCAATAATTACACTAAATGTTAATGACCTTACCACTGGAATTAAAGGCAGATATTATAATATAGTTAAAGGATAAAAATCAAGAACCAACTATATGCTATGTACAAAAATTTCACATCCAAGATAAAGACACAGAC
>NW_027766956.1:0-296 GCF_054177405.1 Leptonychotes weddellii
GAACACCTATCTCCAAAAGCCAATGAAAGGCATTCATGTTCCTATTTCTCAGTATTGTAACTAAATCAGTCAAGAGCAACTCTAAAATTTAATTTTCTAAAAGATTTTACTTACTTATGTGAAAGAGAGAGAGAGCATGAGCAGGGGAAGGGGTAGAGGGAGACAGAAAAGAAGACTGCCGGCTGAGCAGGGAGCCCAAACAGGGCTCAATCCCAGGACCCTGGGATCATGACCCAAGGCTAAGGCAGAAGCTCAACTGACTGAGCCACCCAGGTGACCATGAAATTTCATTTCTA
>NW_027766957.1:0-296 GCF_054177405.1 Leptonychotes weddellii
CTTAAGGGGAGCTGCTGTTTACTCCGTGACATCTCCCATTTCCCAGGATGCTCCCAGAAGCACCAGAAAGGGTACATCTCCTCCTCTGGGCCTCAGCAGACAACCCCCCTGGAGGTGGCGGGAAGTGGATTCCCAACTTGGCCTGACCTTGCTATCCAAATGGAAGCAGATGCGCTACTCATTCATTCAAATATTTATGAAGCACTTGCCATGTGCCAAGTAGACAATGAAGACCCAACAGGGAGTAAAACAGGTGAGTCCCTGCCTGCGTGGAGCTGGCATTGCAGAGAGGGCTC
>NW_027766958.1:0-3927 GCF_054177405.1 Leptonychotes weddellii
TTTTTTTTTTTAAAGATTTTATTTATTTATTTGAGACAGAGAGAATGAGATACAGAGAGCATGAGAGGGAGGAGGGTCAGAGGGAGAAGCAGACTCCCTGCCGAGCAGGGAGCCCGATGCGGGACTTGATCCCGGGACTCCAGGATCATGACCTGAGCCGAAGGCAGTCGCTTAACCAACTGAGCCACCCAGGCGCCCCAGGATAGAATCTCTTTTATTTCTTCTGTTACAGTTCTGTTTTGTTTGTTTGTTTTAAGATTTATTTATTTTGGAGAGAGAGAGAGAGAAGGCAGGGAGGGGCAGAGGGCGAGAGAGAGAATCTCAGACTCCTGGCTGAGCATGGATCCCCACGTGGGGCTCAATTTCACAACCCTGAGATCATGACCTGAACCAAAATGGAGTCAGATGCTTAACCAATTGAGCCATCCAGGTGCCCCTTCCATTACAGTTTTTTAAAGTTTTCTTCATTTAGCTCTTATAATTTTTCTATTGATTTATATCATTGCAGGCATTATTTTATTGTGTAAATATCTGCTCTTAAATATTCTAAGTACCGACTTTTGAAAAAATTAATTTTTTAATAGAATGATGAAAGTTTTCAGGTTTAAAATATTTAATATATCTCAGAATATATCACCTAAAACAAAGATGTACACATACATTACTGTGTATCATTATAACCCAAGATATTTATCATTATTTCAATAAAAATTTCTTATATAGAGACCATATTAAAATTTTTCACTTGTCCAAAAAAATCTTTTAAAAATTATCCACAGTGCTATCAAGAATAATGTCATGCACTGGATTGTGATGTCTCTTTAGCATCCTTTAATCTCTTTTCATTCTTAAATAGTTTCTTCAACTTTTAAAAGAATATAGGCCAATTGCCTATTAAAATTACAAAATTTTTCAGTCTGGAATTTTGTGATTAATATTCATTATTAGGTTAGCTTAAATTTTTGCAAGAATACTCTATAGTTGATATATTTTTCATTGCATATCAGAAAGCATGTAATAGATGTTTCTACTGTAAAAATATATTTTTTCTTATAATTAACAAGTAATATTTGGAGTAACAGTTTGAGACTCTTGAAAGACCTTGTCACCCAAGAGTTTTTCACAAATGTTCAGTGTCTTTTGATACTGCTAATAATTTGTCTGTGCCAGTAATTACTTCGATGATTGTAAAAATTCTAAATCTCTAAATCAGATCATCTTTCTATATTGATGCTGGCTTTTTGAAGGGAAGGACTTTTCCCTCTCATCTCAGCCTCCTTTATAATTTTGAGAATCACTAGGAGTTACAGATTCTTTTGATGTTGTCATTGGATACGTGATAATCCATTATCAGCATGATTTTTTTTTTCTGGTGCTCAAAATTTATCCCTTGGAAACCCCTTCATGCCATCTTGTTCCTTTTAGTATAACTTTATTAGTTTCTAAGCATATTCTTGCTGTTGACTCAAAGGGATGTGTTAGGGCAATATTCTTTCCCTGCCTCAGCTCTGATATCAATCATTCCTTTAAGGAGAGCCCATATCTTCTTAAATGGGGAATACATTTAGAATGTAAGATGTGAATATGTTGGGCATGCTCATTGCTTCTGGGCTACCAGTGGACTTAGGTCTTTTCAGTGTATAGCGCTAGGAATAAAATATTTAAAAAATCATGTGTTTACCTTACACCTCCAATTCAATTTCACCATCACTTCTTCACCTTTTTCCCATTTCATATTTTTGTCTGTCTTCTCCTACAGTAATAAACCTGGGTCCCAGAGAAATAAAAAAATTATTTATTTGCTCTATCCTAAAATGCATGCAGAATGCTTTCATAATTATTATATTAATATCTCCACCAAGAGCAGTCTTACCAGATAAATTCAATATTTCTTTACAATTTCTTTTGTTCTTAGACTATATCCCACTATAGGTACAAAGAGATACAAGTCACTTAAATTAACTTTTTATTGGAGGTACAGTTTAATTAGCAATTTGTTATATAGATAGGTTCATTTGTTTGCTTTTGTATTCAATTTTACATTTGATTTTTATCATTCTTGCTGAAGAAAGCTTTTTTGGATGAACAAAATATGTACATTTGTCAATTTCAAAACAATAAAAAAACAGTCTACTTAAAGAAGTCTTACTCTCATACCTAATCATTTATGGCACCATTCCTGTCTTTATTTTTAAAAATTAATGTACACTAATACACATACACATAGTTTTTGGTATATTGCTTTTATATTTAATAATATGTCCTAGGAATTAACCTATGTGTATACCTAATTTTCTTCATTTCTATGGCTATACCATATTCAACTAAATAAATATATCTTTGTCTCTTCAACTAGTCTTCTATGTATTTTACAACTGCAAATATCAAAATAGATAAAATTTTGCATATTGTTTCATATATGTAGAACTAAACTACATACTTAGATTTCTGAGTCAAAGAATAAAAGCATACATGATTTAGTTAGAAAATGTCCATTTCCCCTAATGATTGAGAGTGCCTGTTTTCTCATAGCCTTGGCATTTAAGTGGGTTGATCTGATAGATAAATACTATCTAAAAATTAGACTTTTTAAAATGACTGCTTATTTGGTTTGTTCTAATAGTTCCTTTTAGTGATTCTCTTGAGATTTGCAAGTAAACAACAATATTACTCATGGATTACTCAAAGTACAAGATTTCAGTATAAGGCATGTATGTTTTACCTTAGTTAATGGAGATTTATTACAGTTATACATAAAAACACACAAAAAAACAAGTATCATTGAGTTCTGTTAGTAAGAATTTGGGAAAGAATTTATTTGGACTGATATCCAGGTGCTACTTTACTTTGGAATGGCAATTATTTTGCTAATTTAAAACAGAAAACACACAAAATACATTTTTTTTGCTAGAAACTTTTATCATGCCCTTTAAAAATTATAAATCATAGGCAGCAAACTCTGAAAACTAATTTTATCTTACCTCTCATATGAGAAGTAAAATAAGTGACAATCAACTCATTGTGTGCCAAAACAAATTCTCTTACATTTAGGTCTATTGGTTCACTGTTCTTATTTCCACTAAGAGGTTGTACACGAACTGTCATAGTCTCCAGATGAACTCACTGCACCTAGCTGAAGCTGTTAAAGTCAGGGCCAGGCTCAGCTTCTGCACTTTGGATAAGAGCTTTTTACCATCCTTCTCATAAATAGAGAGACCTGGCAGTTTTGAAATTTCTATTTCTAGAATAAAGAAAAGAAAGACAGAGAATGAAAATTAGCTTTTAACTTCTTTGTATGCCCCTGAAATATGTCCAAATAAAATTCACACAGTGAAAATTATTTCCAGTTTTATTTTAGAGCACCAGAGAGAGTTTTCTGATAAAATTATATGTTACACTTTAAGTGATAAAAATCAGAAGTTTTTACAGTGAAATTAAATATTAGTATTTCCCTAAATTTAGATATTAATTTTACTTGTTGGAAAATGAAGTTTCATTACCAAGAAATTATGTCAATATTGTCAATATAGCTATGAGAATGCAAATGAAGTCATGCATACCAAGTGCATTTATGTTTTACAAACATGCCTTACATCTACATTAAAGACAGTTTACCACCCTCTGTCCATGAGATGTTAAGCTTGCAGGAGTGAGGGGAGTAGTGTGATGTCTTTTCCTGGCAGAAATGTGCTTGATGTAATGTATGGTGATTAACATAACATAAAAAAAAAAAAAGATGGAAAAAAAAAGCAATCCACACAAAAGCAAAAAAAAAAAAAAAAGAAAAGAAATGTGCTTGAACTTGCTTTCAAAGACCAACTGTCACCCACTGTTCCATTTTAATGTTGAACTTCTTATTTTCTCTAGATCCAAATCGTCTCTCCCATTTGAACACCCTTAAATGCACTCTACTCTGCTTTTTTTTTT
>NW_027766959.1:0-296 GCF_054177405.1 Leptonychotes weddellii
AAAGAAGAAGATAGCAGGAAGGGAAAAATGAAGGAGGCGGAAATCGGAGGGGAAGATGAACCATGAGAGACTGTGGACTCTGAGAAACAAACTAGAGGGAGGGGGCGGGGGGATGGGTTAGCCTGGTGATGGGTATTAAAGAGGGCAAGTACTGCATGGAGCACTGGGTGTTATACGCAAACAATGAATCATGGAACACTACATCAAAAACTAATGATGTAATGTATGGTGATTAACATAACATAATAAAAAAAAAGCTGCCATTATTAACACTGGCTGTAGTCAGACCATGAAAT
>NW_027766960.1:0-296 GCF_054177405.1 Leptonychotes weddellii
AAAAAAAAAAAAAAAGAAATTGAATAATGAATGAGACATATGGCATCTGTCAGTGTTCTCCAGTGAAACAGAACCTGGGAGTTGGGGAGAGACACAGAGAGAGAGAGAGAGAGAGAGAGATTAATTTATTATGAGGAACTGGCTCACACAATTTTAGAGGACAAGAAGTCTCATGATCTTTTATCTGCAAGCTGAAGACTCAGCGAAACCAGTGGTAAGATTTAGTCAAATGTCCAAAGTCCTGAGAACCAGGGGAGCTAAAGGTGTCAGTCACCCCAGGGCAGGATAAGAATGCC
>NW_027766961.1:0-296 GCF_054177405.1 Leptonychotes weddellii
TATTAAATGGTCTTCTCGCAGTCTTTGGGCCAGTTATTTCAAAATGTGTTCTGTGGAGCTCTTTTTAAGGCAACACATTGATGGATTAAGAAAAGACTGGCAATTACCAGACTGCCCATAACCTTGTAATGAGAAGATTGTTTTGGAGGGTTGAAAGGGACAGTGAGAAACAACACATGTGGAGTGAACATACTACATCGTCTGCCATTTCTTCCCCCACCAACTGTCTCACACACACGCTGCCAGCCGCAAACCATCAAAGCAGCTTCAGGTTCAAGGGAGGAAACATGAGCTAA
>NW_027766962.1:0-296 GCF_054177405.1 Leptonychotes weddellii
TATTAAATGGTCTTCTCGCAGTCTTTGGGCCAGTTATTTCAAAATGTGTTCTGTGGAGCTCTTTTTAAGGCAACACATTGATGGATTAAGAAAAGATTGGCAATTACCAGACTGCCCATAACCTTGTAATGAGAAGATTGTTTTGGAGGGTTGAAAGGGACAGTGAGAAACAACACATGTGGAGTGAACATACTACATCATCTGCCATTTCTTCCCCCACCAACTGTCTCACACACACGCTGCCAGCCGCAAACCATCAAAGCAGCTTCAGGTTCAAGGGAGGAAACATGAGCTAA
>NW_027766963.1:0-296 GCF_054177405.1 Leptonychotes weddellii
ACCATGAGATCAGGAGTTGTATGCTCTATGGACTGAGCCAGACAGATGCCCTAAAGTGTCTTAAGTTTTAAAACATTAAACAAATATTTAAGTAAGAAAAAAAAAAAAATTAGTCACTGCTAGTAAACAAAAATTATGAATACAGGATTTGTCTTAATTCACAAAATGATGTTAAATAACTGGAATAATAAAATCAAGGCTGTTGCCCAAACAAATCCATCAGAATTTGAAAAGTCTACTGAAATAATTAAATACTTTCACTTTTGGTTCAACTTTTTTTTTTCCCCACAAATTAT
>NW_027766964.1:0-296 GCF_054177405.1 Leptonychotes weddellii
AGTTCTATTCCTATCCCTTTTCTGGAATTTCTAATTTGTTCACTGGAGTATTTTGATGCTTTGTTAGTTAATTAGGTCTTTGGAGCTAACTACCTTATTTTCTCTGGGTGCTTATAGGGTTTTATTTTTATCCTTTTAATTAAATAATTAAAAATTTGCCTGAATTTCTGCAGATCTAGGGTTCTTTTCTTTTTTTTTTTATTCTTATGTTAATCCCCATACATTACATCATTAGTTTTAGATGAAGTGTTCCATGATTCATTGTTTGTGCATAACACCCAGTGCTCCATGCAGAA
>NW_027766965.1:0-296 GCF_054177405.1 Leptonychotes weddellii
CACTTTCTAGACCCACGAGGAACTCCTCACAGGGGCTTGGGCAAGCAAGGCATGGTCTCTTCCTTTGTTCCGTCACGTAGTCTCTCTTTCTGGAAGAGACACTCAGCTCCCTGCAGGGCCAAGCTTAGAACAATAAACAGGAGGGACAGGGAGCTATTTCCCTTGTGTCTCCTGCCAAAGAAAGATGTTGGCATGGTGGAATCAGATCTCCAGGCCTTGGAGAGATCTCCCGAAGTCTGCCATGAGTCGCTGTGTCCCGGACTCCAGAGACTGTGTCTGTTGGGCCTATTGTGCCA
>NW_027766966.1:0-296 GCF_054177405.1 Leptonychotes weddellii
ATAGTATCCACTCTGTTTTTTTTTTTTTTTTTTAAAGATTTTATTTATTTATTTGAGAGAGAGAGAATGAGAGACAGAGAGCATGAGAGGGAGGAGAGTCAGAGGGAGAAGCAGACTCCCCGCCGAGCAGGGAGCCCGACGCGGGACTCGATCCCGGGACTCCAGGATCATGACCTGAGCCGAAGGCAGTCGCTTAACCGACTGAGCCACCCAGGCGCCCCCACTCTGTTGTAATAAATCATCTGCCTTAGTCATAAACACTTTTTTTTTTTCCAGATATTTCCCCAATCAGATAA
>NW_027766967.1:0-296 GCF_054177405.1 Leptonychotes weddellii
GCAGTGGGAAAAGAAGTGAAGAGAGACATAGAGGTAGAGAGGAGGAATGACAGTCATGGTAACATTAGGACCCTGGAACCGGCACCCCACATGCCCGCTGATGAGACGACTTCAGGGTAGCTGGGTTGTAAAAGCTACTCTGGATTCTGAAGGACCGCCACTTCCCAAACTCCATTTGTGTCCGAAAGCAGGCTTTGTTCGGGGTCCTGTTTGTGGATGTCTTTGGGGTCTTAGGTCCTGGTTTCCTATTTCTCAGTGTATTCTTCTTCTTATTATCATTTTACAACACACCTTCA
>NW_027766968.1:0-296 GCF_054177405.1 Leptonychotes weddellii
CCCATAGATGTCATACAGTGTCTCCAAACTTTTGAGATTCTGTTTCTCAGGTGCATGTCCATGGTTAGACTCTTCAGCCACATTTTTGCTTCTGAACATACACAGTGTTGAATCTTTCCAGAGCTGGCTCTAACTCCCACATATAACAGAAGCTTCCGAATGGGTCTGGCCGTGGTGAGAGCCCCTTCCTGGAAAGTCCCCCGGCTAGAGTCTTCGCATGGACATAATGACGGGCTCGGTGCCACGTGCAATTGTAAATAGCACTGACGGTGTGATTTGCGCTCAGTTATGATGCA
>NW_027766969.1:0-3927 GCF_054177405.1 Leptonychotes weddellii
ACAAACTGAGGGTTCTAGAGGGGAGGGGGGTCAGGGGATGGGTTAGCCTGGTGATGGGTCTTAAAGAGGGCACGTTCTGCATGGAGCACTGGGTGTTATACGCAAACAATGAATCATGGAACACTACATCAAGAACTAATGATGTAATGTATGGTGATTAACATAACGTAATAAAATAAAAAAATGTAAAAAAAATTAAAAAATAACTAATGATGTATTGTATGGTGACTAACATAACATAAAACAAAATTTAAAAAAAGAAACATTAATAATAAAAAGAATATATATATAAAATGTTGTTAAGTCAGGTATTCCTTCTCTAAGAAAATATTGTCTGCATCTAAATCTTTGAAGCACCTTCAACAACACTGGTTTCATTTGACAAAATCAAACAAAACAAAGGTATCTTTATTATTATTATTATGTAAAACAGACAAACACTTCTAGTTTAATTATCTTCAAAATTTATATGGTTGTACTTGCCTCAATTCAATGTATGTTACTTTTTTGTTAGCTCAGCTGCCATAACAAAATACCATAGACCAGTTGGCTTAAACAATACACATTTATTTCTCACAGTTCTGGAAGCTGGGAAGTTCAAGATCAAGGTGTTAGCCTAGTGAGGACCCTCTTCCTGGCTTGTAGAAGCCACATTCTCATTGTGAGCTCTTCTGGTGGAGGGGGAGGGAGAGGGAAAAAGAAGGAGCCAGGAAATGGGGTGGAGTGGGGGGGGAGAGAGAGAGAGAGGGAGAGGGATCTTTCTTCTTCTAATAAGGCCACAATTCTATCAGATTAGGGTCTTACCATTATGATCTCATTTAACCTTAATTACTTCCTAAAGATCCTATATCCAGGTGCAGTCACGCTGGGGGTTTGGGCTTCGATGTATTAATTTTGGGGGGACGTAATTCAGTGCATAGCACTTTTTATTTGTTTATTAGCATCAATTTAGCTTAATGGTTCAATGAATAAAACTTGAATAGTTTCCAGTGTGGCTTCTCTGTGCTTTGATTTTTATGGAAATGTACGTCAGTAGCAATAGTCTGTCAGCCTCATGTGCATTTTCCCATGAACCAGTGACTGAGGCATTTTACTGCAGGTGGCACTCTTTTAAATGTATCTCTTTTCCACACACATACACACACAAAAGTGTAAAACTCAATTTTCCTTAAGATGGCAGTGTCTCCTGTTTTATTAAAACCTATTTAGCTGGATATAAACAAAATAGAATAAATAAAAATCAATAATGCATTAGCTCTGGGGAGATAGGATTTCTTTGAAATATTGAATCTGGAACTCTTTTTCTACCAATAGCGCATAGCAAAAAATAACTATGCATGGAAACACACTGTAAGGTATATATTTTTTCTCCCACACACAAATAAAAGTCTTGCAGTCAAAAGGGCAGATGCTTTTACTTCCCTGAAGGGGGATATCTGTAAAAAGAAAAAAAATTGAATTTGCAGCCTCAGCAACTAAACATTTTTTTTTAAATGTACAGACACCTCTGTTAAAGAAACTAACACATTTTGTTGAGTATTTGGAATTCATATCAAAGTTTCAGTGTGTTTATTTTGATTGTAGCATTTTAAATTCTTTAAAGATATGCTTACTTGGGCATTTTTCATGCTTATGGCTGGATTCATGCTTATGGCTGAATGTGTTTGGGTGTGTGTGTGATTGTGTGTGTATAGACAGATAGATTGATAGATCGATCAGAAGAGTTTCTGGGCTTTTTATTAAACCAACCAACCTAGACCCTGAACACTCACAAATTGTAGGCACATCTGGAGAGGTGCTGAAAAAGTACATATTTGTTAATCCTCCATGTGAGAATGTGGATGAATTTGATTTTGAGGGTTTTAGTTCTAAACACTGAGAACTGGAACACAAAATCAGATCATGATTTTCTCTATTAATAAGGGTGAAAATTTTGTTTTGGAATTTTTTTTTTTACCTCCATTGGATGGTAAAATATGTTTAAAGGGGAAGTGACTTATTCTTTGTGTTGTTTCTCTGCAGAAGTAAGACACTTAATAGATGCAATGACAATAAAATTGACCATTTTAAGTGTTACGAAAATAATTTTGCCTCTTGAGAGAAACCATATTCTTCCCCATTTTGATTCCTTACCAGCAAGAGCAAACCTCATTTGTCTGTAGAGGATTGTAAACTTTGCCTATCCATTTGACAGATGACTGAAGGTTTTCTAAAAGAAAACCTTCTTCAGTTGTACTTATATCATTCAGTATATTTAAAAAATTTGACCATAAATTCTTTTTATTTGTATTGAAGAAAATAATTACAGCTTTTTTTTTTCCCCTATCCAATACTGAACACAGCCTTTTGGAGAAAGGATCTCATCTTTCCTAGACTGTGTTTATTCACCATTAATACTGAGACTATACAGTTTTTCTAAAATACTATTTTTAACATGTAAGAAAAAGGTTGATTTAAAATGACAGAAATATTAAAGTTCCTATTAAGTGGCTATACCTAAACCTGAATTGAAGGGGTAAACTAACTTACATTTTATTATCATTCTTTTCAGGTGACAGAAAGAAAGCAACAGTTGGAGAAATGCTTGAAATTGTCCCGTAAGATGCGAAAGGAAATGAATGCCCTGACGGAATGGCTGGCGGCTACAGATACGGAGCTGACGAAGAGATCAGCAGTTGAAGGAATGCCTAGTAATTTGGATTCTGAAGTTGCCTGGGGAAAGGTAAAACCCTTATCACTGAAGGTTATTTTTAACACACCAAGAAACACACAGTAATGTGAATTTATAAGGAGCTATTAATGTGCAACAGTGGTGGAAATACAAGCATTATCTTGCTTCACTTTCCCTTTCCTCAGAAATTCATCGGTAGCACTTAACTCTGTGTATTTCTGAATCATGGTGAAACCAGCGGGCCGCTTTATTTAGCAAGAATCTCCCCAAAGCTTGTTTAGAATTAGGTAGGTTATGAATAAGTCCTTAAAAGTACATTCATCATTAGTCAGAAGGTGAATCCAAAGATGAGATTCAGCATTCCCTAGCTTGCCTCAGACAGACTGCTTTAGAGGGATGCCACCACTATGACCAGGGCAGGGATGTAGAGACTGCAGACAGTTGGGCTGGACAGGACTCGTAAGAGTAGCAGATTGCTGACGTCATAATTTAAAAAAAGTACTCAAGGGATCTATGCAGCCACTGTCATTTCTGCTGCCAAAGAGCCCAGGCTTTCCTTTAATCTGAGCTGGTAAATTCCTGCTCTGTCTCTTGACAGCCAGTCAGATATTTTTGCTCCCCTAAAATGTAAGGTCGGGACACTCATAGCGTCATATTTTTTTCAGTTGATTCATTACTAGATTACTTGAAAGTGCATAGATATAAAGGAAACAGCCAATATTGATAATGTGTTTCACCTTAACCTTTGCTGAGCCATTAGGCATTAAAAATAAATAAATCAATCAATCACAGCTGCACTCTACCCCGTTGGTTTTTTTAAATTAGCAAACCCTTGCCTGTATCGGTGAGATGTTAAAAAGATCTGTGCTTTATTTCTAATTCAACAAGGCTATTTAAGTTATCCAAAGTTGGGAAATTTTAATTGCATTATGTAAAAACTTTACAATCATACAATTCCACCAAAACTGAAAAACGATTTTCTCTACGTAAATTCAGAGGACAAGTAAATGTAAAATGTTGTTACATAAATATTTTTCAAGTAAATAGTAGTAAATGAGGGGCGCCTGGGTGGCTCAGTCGGTTAAGCGTCTGCCTTCAGCTCAGGTCATGATCCCAGAGTCCTGGGATCGAGCCCCGCATCGGGCTCCCTGCTCGGCGGGAAGCCTGCTTCTCCCTCTCCCACTCCCCCTGCTTGTGTTCCCTCTCTCGCTGTGTCTCTCTCTGTCAAATAAATAAATAAAATCTTTAAAAAAAAA
>NW_027766970.1:0-296 GCF_054177405.1 Leptonychotes weddellii
AGGGGACAGGGAGCCCGTTGTGCATGTGACTGTGGGCCTCCAAGTGTTCTGTGGCCCAAACAGGTGAGAGCTACATGTGGATCGAATCCAGTTAGCGTCAGTCAGAATCCCCCGGGTTCCCGTGGCTGAACGTCACTCCTTTGCCATCGGTTCATTTTTCCTGTGACGCTTTTCCCCTCTGGTCCTACGTGTCCCTTCAACCCGATGTGGCCACTGTGGACAGCAGAAAGTGCCATTTGTCCAGGACGCAGGGCCTGGGGGCCGTCCCGCCAGGACCCCGTTCCCTGGGCTCTTTC
>NW_027766971.1:0-296 GCF_054177405.1 Leptonychotes weddellii
AGCAAAAGGGAACTAAATGGTTTGGTTTTAAGCACCCAGGTCAGCCATACACAAGTGCGTTGTTAGTTGCAAATGGTACCTCTAGCTACTGTGAGCCAAAAAATGACGTATTGAAGACTATTAGGAGGTCACAGAATCTCTAGGAGCCCAGTGTCAGGCGTGGAAGCTGCGGGAGCAGGAGGGAGCACAGTACAAGTTTCACCGCGGGGAGGAGGAGCTGTTGTTGTGGACGCAGGGCCGGGTCCCTGGGTTCACCCAACAGTCTGTACCAGATCCCATGACTGGCCCTCCTCGGG
>NW_027766972.1:0-296 GCF_054177405.1 Leptonychotes weddellii
AGGGGACAGGGAGCCCGTTGTGCATGTGACTGTGGGCCTCCAAGTGTTCTGTGGCCCAAACAGGTGAGAGCTACATGTGGATCGAATCCAGTTAGCGTCAGTCAGAATCCCCCGGGTTCCCGTGGCTGAACGTCACTCCTTTGCCATCGGTTCATTTTTCCTGTGACGCTTTTCCCCTCTGGTCCTACGTGTCCCTTCCACCCGATGTGGCCACTGTGGACAGCAGAAAGTGCCATTTGTCCAGGACGCAGGGCCTGGGGGCCGTCCCGCCAGGACCCCGTTCCCTGGGCTCTTTC
>NW_027766973.1:0-296 GCF_054177405.1 Leptonychotes weddellii
AATGTATTAAATGACACCATGATGCAATCAATCAAATGCAGAACGTGGGAAATCCTCCAGGACAAATGACATAGCTTCTTCAACAAAAAAATGGTATGCATAAAATAAGAGAGGAGAAATTGTTATAGAGTAAAAGAGACACAGATCAAGCAACAGCAGATGAGTAAACCTTGTTTTGATCCTGATACTAACAAATCAACTGTAAAAAGTTATTTTTTAGATAACTGGTAAAATTTAAACTTGGGATAGATATTAATATTATTAAATTATTATCAATATTGCTGTGTATAACAACA
>NW_027766974.1:0-296 GCF_054177405.1 Leptonychotes weddellii
AATGTATTAAATGACACCATGATGCAATCAATCAAATGCAGAACGTGGGAAATCCTCCAGGACAAATGACATAGCTTCTTCAACAAAAAAATGGTACGCATAAAATAAGAGAGGAGAAATTGTTATAGAGTAAAAGAGACACAGATCAAGCAACAGCAGATGAGTAAACCTTGTTTTGATCCTGATACTAACAAATCAATTGTAAAAAGTTATTTTTTAGATAACTGGTAAAATTTAAACTTGGGATAGATATTAATATTATTAAATTATTATCAATATTGCTGTGTATAACAACA
>NW_027766975.1:0-296 GCF_054177405.1 Leptonychotes weddellii
AATCCTGCCCACTCACTTTCACTGGATTGGTCATAAGCAACTTGTTTGCATGCAAATGTACCCAACCCTGAATAATGATTAAATTCTGATGGTAGGGTTTTTTTTTTTTTTTTTAGTTAAAAGAGGATGAAAAGGAGAAATGGGGGATGAGCTATTTCTAAAGGCCAATTAGTTCAGCCAAACTTGATATGAAAACTAAGCATATTGTAGATATCTTTGATCTAGGATCCTGTGACACACACTTTGTGCAGGGCAACTGCTGTTTGAAATGCTATGATTCATTGATCACTTTCACC
>NW_027766976.1:0-296 GCF_054177405.1 Leptonychotes weddellii
AAATTCTAGTCCTGGGGCACCTGGATTAAACCAAATAAAAATGGAGAGGAGGGGTGGCCACACCCAGGGAGGTCATCAGTCAAAACCTCACCTCACCGATGAAACTGTAAGCTCTGCACTAAAATGCCAAAACCACAAACAGTGCTGAGTCACTGGCTGGCCATGTGGTACATACAAGATTCCTAAGGCTGTCTCTACAATTTTACTTATGAATTCCTACATTTAGTCCATACTTTTCCCAGACCAACTTACATTTTTCTGATCTTCCCTTTATAGGAAATCCTTATTTTGGAAGA
>NW_027766977.1:0-296 GCF_054177405.1 Leptonychotes weddellii
CAAAATGTCGATGTTCTTATTTGTGAAATAGGGATTAATAACGTGCCTGTTTCATAGAGCTCCCACAACAATAAGAAAGAAAAAAGATATTATAAGGGTGGGCGCCTGGGTGGCTCAGTTGGTTAAGCGACTGCCTTCGGCTCAGGTCATGATCCTGGAGTCCCGGGATCGAGTCCCGCATCGGGCTCCCTGCTCGGCAAGGAGTCTGCTTCTCCCTCTGACCCTCCTCCCTCTCATGCTCTCTGTCTCTCACTCTCTCACTCTCAAATAAATAAATAAAATCTTAAAAAAAAAAA
>NW_027766978.1:0-296 GCF_054177405.1 Leptonychotes weddellii
ATTTGAATAGTGATTGTGCAAGTCAAAGAAAAAGAACTTGAGTTACTCCAATTCAATTATTCTATGTGACCTTAGGGAGTGTTTTTTAATACTGAAAATTGAAAATAGTGAAACAGAGTATGAATTGTAATGTGTAATATTATTGTTGGCAAGTAGAAATTTTAGTTCATATGTGAACCATTTTATTGATTTTTTCATTATACTGATTTTGAATAGTATTTTTTAAATAGAAATTTATTTTCCTTTCTTTTTATTTTTTAAAGATTATATTTATTGGGCGCCTGGGTGGCTCAGTC
>NW_027766979.1:0-296 GCF_054177405.1 Leptonychotes weddellii
AGAAACTGGTAGTAATGAGGCGTGTAATGAGGTGGCTAAGAGCCTGGGCTCTGTACGCAGACAGACCGGGGCTTGAGTCAGAGCTGCCACTAGCTGCGGGACCCTGGCTAGTTCTTTAGCTTGTGGTCGGGAAGTTTTTCGGAAACAGTCAAGCTGAGACCCGGAGAAGGGGGAGAGCCATCTGTCGATGTGGAGGGCCAGTCCTGCCTAGATGGACAAGGGCCTGGCCAGCTGGGCTGGGGGGGACAGAGGACACTGAAAAGGGGATTGGAGCAGTTTCCCCTTTCTCCCCACCC
>NW_027766980.1:0-3926 GCF_054177405.1 Leptonychotes weddellii
TTCTCCCTCTGACCCTCCCCCCTCTCATGTGCTCTCTCTCATTCTCTCTCTCTCAAATAAATAAATAAAATCTTTTTTTTTTTTAAAGATTTAATTTATTTATTCATGAGAGACAGACAGAGGCAGAGGGAGAAGCAGGCTCCCCGCTGAGCAAGGGAGCCCGATGCGGGACTCGATCCCAGGACCCTGGGATCATGACCTGAGCCGAAGGCAGACGCTTAACCGACTGAGCCACCCAGGCGTCCCTAAATAAAATCTTTAAAAAAAAAAAAAAAATGTACGAACTAAAACTATGTAACTGTTAGAAAAAGTAAGAGAAGATCCTCGTGGCCTTTGGTTAGACAGAGTTCATAGATACACCAAAAGCATGATCCATAAAAGACTTGATAAATGGGACTTCATCAAAATTAAAAATATTTTACTTCAAAAGACACCATTAGGAACATGAAAAGACAATCCACAGACTGGGAGAAACTATATGCAAACCATATAGCTGATAAAGGACTTGTATTCAGAATACATATAAAGAACAACTCATAAGTCAATAATAAAAGTACCCAATTCAGGGCGCCTGGGTGGCTCAGTTGGTTGAGCGACTGCCTTCGGCTCAGGTCATGATCTTGGAGTCCCGGGATCGAGTCCCGCATCGGGCTCCCTGCTCAGCAGGGAGTCTGCTTCTCCCTCTGACCCTCCTCCCTCTCATGCTCTCTGTCTCTCATTCTCTCTCTCTAAAAAAAATAAATAAATAAAATCTTTAAAAAAAAAAAAATCTAACACTCTAAAAAAAAAAAAAAAGTACCCAATTCAAAAATGGACAAAGGATTTCAATAAACATTTCACCAAAGAAGATACACAAATTGTTAATAAGCGTATAAGACTCAACATGGTTAGTCATTCAGGAAATGAACAGTAAAACCAGGAGATAACCATTATACATGCACTAGAATGGCTACAGTTGAAAGGGCAGGTGAGAACAAGGTCATGGAGAAATGGGAAACTTCATGCATTGCTGGTGGGAATTGCTTGGGATTAGGTGCTTTGGAAATCAGTTTGGCAGTTTCTTAAAAAGTTAAGCATAGGGCGCCTGGGTGGCTCAGTTGGTTAAGCGACTGCCTTCGGCTCAGGTCATGATCCTGGAGTCCCGGGATCGAGTCCCGCATCGGGCTCCCTGCTCAGCGGGGGGTCTGCTTCTCCCTCTGACCCTCCCCCCTCTCATGTGCTCTCTCTCTCTCATTCTCTCTCTCTCAAATAAATAAATAAAATCTTTAAAAAAAAAAAGTTAAGCATAAATTTACCATATGACCTAGCAGTTCGTCTCCTGTGTACCTACACAGCACAGATAGAGCAAGTACGGGTAAAACCATCTCTTCACACAAACACGATCGTGAATGTTACTCAGAAGGGCCAATTAAGTGGAAACAATCCGAGACCATCACCTGGTACATGGATATTGGAAATGTGGATAGCCATATGATGGAATATTATTCGGCAATAAAAAGAATGACGTTCTCATACATGCTGTAGTGTGGATGAATCTCAATAACATCCCGTGAAAATAGCCATATTTCATTTATATGATATTTCGACAAAGGGCAAAACTACAGGGTCCAAAAGTATGTTAGTAGTTGTCTACAGAGCTAAGGGTGAGAATGAGGATTGGCTACGATTTGGATCTTGGTGGGTAATGCAAACGTTCAAAACCTGGATCAGGTTCTTGTGGCTCTACAGCTCCATAAATGTACTGACTTCTTAGAGGAGAAAAAGCTGCCCTTTAATCTGAAGGCTTTGGTGTGCATCAAATGTGCATACATACTGCAGACACTCTTGTATTTTTATTAAAAATATGAGGATTGGTCCTTGTGGTTTTGTTTTTCTTAGTTTTATTTGGGGTTTATATTACCATTACCATTACCATTGCTATTTAATGTTCTCTGTAGTCAAGGTGGTAATGGGTTAGCAGCAACAATATTATTAATCAGCATTATATTTTGTGTGCCTGCTGTGTTTTCAAGAATAAGTCTTGGGGCGCCTGGGTGGCTCAGATGGTTAAGCGTCTGCCTTCGGCTCAAGTCATGATCCTAGGTTCCTGGGATTGAGTCCCGCATCGGTCTCCCTGCTAGGCAGGGAGCCTGCTTCTCCCTCTGCCTCTGCCTCTCTCTCTCTGTCTCTGACTTTCATGAATAAATAAATAAAACATTAAAAAAAAAAAAGAATAAGTCTTAATTAATTTAAATTATTTAAAATTCACAGATATTTGGGGTTTATAGAGGAGAAAACGGAGATCCAAAGAGGGGGTGTGACTTGCCTGAGATCAGACAGTCCTGGGTTCAAACTCAAGTCTTGGAGAAAACTAGTTTTATGCCCTTTGGCATAGATAAAAGAGTAAAGGGAAAGATGATTATAAAACAGGTCAGTGAGCAAACATGTTTTAAAAATTAATCTTGCCAGAAATTAAAGAAACCAGATTCAGGGGGGAACATATTAAGTTGGCAGTATTTAAATATAATCCTAAAGAGGATGAGAAAAGAAATTCTCCCACTCCTGCTGCTAGTAAGAATGTGGCAGTGAAAATGGTTATATTCTCAAAAGACTGAATTACATTGTTGCCCATGAGTGTATCTGTTGACATTCAGTTTTGAAGTATGTTGGTGGGAGTGGGATGAGGAGCAAAATGAGAAACTGAATGACCACCAGAAAGACAAGGGTAGAGGGAATGGGGATGCCTCCCTTACAATTTTGCCTATAAAGGAGGCTACACACAGCACTTTTTTGTTAAGATTTTATTTATTTGTCAGAGAGAGAGAGATCAATCGAGGACAAGCAGGGGGAGCGGCAGGCAGAGGGAGCGGCAGGCAGAGGGAAAAGCAGGTTCCCCACTGAGCCCATGCGGGACTGGATCCCAGGATCCTGGGATCACGATCCCAGCCAGCAGATGCCTAACCAACTGAGCCACGCAGGCATACCGCACTTTTTTCTTTTTTTTTTTTTTTAAGATTTTATTGTTTCAGAGAGAGCGTGAGCACGAGTGGGGTGAGGGGCAGAGGGAGAAGCAGACTCTGCTGAGCAGGGAGCCTGACTCAGGGCTCGATCCCAGGACTCTAGGGAGCCAAAGGCAGATGCCCAACCAACTGAGCCATCCAGGTGCTCCACACGCAGTTTTAAAAAATATTTGTCATTCTTGTAGAAAGGTAATTATCTCCTAAATACTATTTAATCAAACCTTTCCTTTTGAGGGTAAAATCTGTTCTTTTGAAAATACAGAAAAGCATTGTGGTTAAGACTTAATACACGAATAAAGTTTCAACACGGAAGCGGGAGCCAGCATATGGTTGCCATCTTTTAGTCTTGCCACAGAAGACAATCAAATAACCACCACCATCCACTCTTATCATTATAAAAGAAAAGACATTCCCATGCAAAGAAATACAAAGGACACCATCTTAGAGGAGAGTCCTATAGCTTGAGTGAATATAACTTTATGAAAAGTTTACCTGACATCATCCCCTTTTTTTCTCATTCTGTGGAGTCATCTTGAGAGAGAGTGTGTGTGTGCGTGTGTGTGCGTGTGCGCGCGCGCGCACATGTGACAGGTATACATATATCAAAATTTATTGAATGGTATACTTTAAAGATGTGCAGTTTATTATTCTCATTAACTGATAACCAGCATTTGGCACCGCTGGTATAAGTGTGGGCTTGGGAATTGTCTAGCCAATTCTGGGCTAGGTTTCTAGGAATGCCACTTTTTTTTTTTTTTGATGTGAAATACATTAATATTTATTATTCTTTTGATAACTTTCATCAGCAAATATAGATTTTACTACTCATTGACATTTGTCTCTTTTTTAAAAATTTTTTTATTGTTATGTTAATCCCCATACATTACATCATTAGTTTTAGATGTAGTGTTCCATGATTCATTGTTT
>NW_027766981.1:0-296 GCF_054177405.1 Leptonychotes weddellii
TAGAAGAATTCATGACCACTAACTAGCCCTACAAGAAATGTTAAAGAAGACTCCTTGAGTGGAAAGGAAAGACCGTAAGTAAGAGTAAGAAAGTAGAAAGTACAAAAGCAGTAAAAATAAGTATAACTATAAAAAAATCAGTCAAGGGACTCACAGAAGGATGTAAATTATGACACCATATACCTAAAATATGGGGGGGAGGAGTACAAAATGGGTTCAAACTTAAACAACCATCAACTTAATATAGACTACTCTATGCAGAAGATGTTCTATACAAACCTAGTGATAACCACAAA
>NW_027766982.1:0-296 GCF_054177405.1 Leptonychotes weddellii
AGATGATCAGCGAGAACAAGAGTAGCTCGTCTCGGGGTTGCTGGGCCCATTACTCACTTAGCACACACCTGTTGAACACCTGCTCTGTGCCTGGCCTGGGGCAGCGAGCAAAGGATGGAATGGTTAACGAGACCTCCGAGCGCTCGCCGTCAGAGGGCGGGGTTGGGGAAGCGAGCCAACGGCAAGGAAGGATGGGTGCGGCGGTGGGGTTGGTGCGTGGAGGGCTGCGTGCTCCCCCCTGCTCTTCCGTTCCTGCTGTGTGCCCCAGGCGGACCCGTGCAGCCCCCCAGAACACG
>NW_027766983.1:0-296 GCF_054177405.1 Leptonychotes weddellii
CTCACCTCCACTCCCTCCTCGGAGTGACCTAGACTTTCTGGTGTTTCTTTCTTTTGCCCTAAGGAAGTCTACCTTTTAGGAAGATTCTGAAAAGCTTTCAGGTTCACATGTTAACGATTCTCAGGGGAAGAGAAGTTTGAAGTTTTAACAGGGACAAAATCTTACATAGTCAGAGCTATGGATGCCAGAATATCAGGAGCCTGGAAGGAGTGGGAGAGGTCACTTTTTATGAAAAAGGGCCTTGTGGTCACCCCCACGAAACGCAGGGAACACAGGCTGATGAAGGCACGCTCTCC
>NW_027766984.1:0-296 GCF_054177405.1 Leptonychotes weddellii
GGATCATGACCTGAGCCGAAGGCAGTCGCTTAACCAACTGAGCCACCCAGGCGCCAGGCTTAGGTAGATTTGACAGTGACCTACTAAAATGTCCTCCAGATGCTCCCATTGAAAAATGAAGCAGCAATGTACACCTGAAGAATGCAGTTACCTCTGATTCAATTTTTTTTCATTAACATTTTCTGTGGCTCTTACCTGGCTCCTGACTTCACATACTTGAAGAGTTGTCATGGGCAATATTAGACTTGTCTGTGTAGACCCAGGACTAAAACAAGAACCAAATTAGTGGAAATTAC
>NW_027766985.1:0-296 GCF_054177405.1 Leptonychotes weddellii
GTGAGTACTACCCCCCTCTCATGCTGCATTATGGCCTGGAGATTATCCCTTCTTGTGAAATACTCCCAGTCCCACGATTTATTGTTTTCCAATTTAAACAGCTAATATTTGCTCTGTGTAAATAAGTATTCCTCTCAACAAGTATTAAATTGTCTACCTTACCACTTAAAGTGACCTTTTGTGTGTGTGTGTGTGTGTGTGAGAAAGAAATGGACCATCTGGTGTTTCTTTGAATACAACTCAGTAAATTTTGATTATGTTAGAGAAAATCCATCTTTTTTGGTCACTTCATATTA
>NW_027766986.1:0-296 GCF_054177405.1 Leptonychotes weddellii
CCCGCTGTCTATCCTCCGGAATATCGCCTCGGATTCACTTCTCCCCATGTCCTACCTTCCAGAAAGTGGTCGCTTTTCTGTTCAGAGTTGCTGCTACTCTTTTCTTCGATCTCCTGTTGAGTTTGTAGGTGTTCCGAATGGTTTGACCCTATCTAGCTGAATTCCTGGGACCAGACAAAATCCAGGTCTCCTACTCCTCTGCCATCTTGCTCCCCTCCTGCTTTCTCTCTTGTAAAGGTAAAGCTACTCTTCCTTCTGAACACTTGAAGTCATATATCTGGATAGAGCAGTTTGAA
>NW_027766987.1:0-296 GCF_054177405.1 Leptonychotes weddellii
ATCACCTGTAATTCCTTGGGTGGTGGGAGAAGACAAGCCTTAGGGTGGACATGAGTAACTGCCCATGTGAGGGTATCTCTGGCCCTGAACTGACCAGAGTTTAAAAAAGGAAAACCCATCACTTGAGCTTGGCACGCCACACTCAACTTAAGTGTTTGGCAAAGAAAAGTTCTCTTTAGGCCAAGTAACCAATTCCTTATGTCTTCCTTGTTATTGTTATATACAATTTTGATTTGCATGTAACTTTTTAGGTTTATTAAAAGAAAGAGTGTGACAAACATGAATTTTGTAACTCA
>NW_027766988.1:0-296 GCF_054177405.1 Leptonychotes weddellii
CGTAGAGGTCTGGGGGGTGCGTGTCCAGTGGTGGGGGTGGGGGCTGGCTTCCTCAAGCCACTGGCAGTGCGTGTTTGTGATCCGTGCCCATACCTGGCGGCTTTCCCACCGCGGCAAGCGGGCAGGGCTCGCACCTTGCTCTGCCCTTGGCCCCTGGCACCTGGCAGCTGCCCTTCCCCCCACTCGCACTCCCCGGCCAAGAATGGACAGGGACGGTGGTCTCCGGGAATCCCAGCCTCGCGTGCCGGGCCTCCAGGTCTCTAACCTCCTTCCAGTACGAGGCAACCTCTCCGAGC
>NW_027766989.1:0-296 GCF_054177405.1 Leptonychotes weddellii
ATAGTGATCAATAACAGTAATAAGAGCTATGGCGTTCACTGCTAGGTACGCATTGGTCGTATAACCTCATCTACTCCTGACACATAAATGGGGGATATACTGTTGTCTCCCCATTTTACAGATGAGAAAAATTGAGGTCAGATAGTGCAAAGTCACATGGCTAGTGTGTGGTGGAGTCAGGACTCAAGCCTCTGGCCACTTCCCCCCAGACCCCCAACCAAGCTCATCCATTCAACCACCGTGGCCGCTCCTGGTTCAAGGGCAGCTAGCTCCTCACCTGGTGTCTGGTCCTAGTC
>NW_027766990.1:0-296 GCF_054177405.1 Leptonychotes weddellii
ATAGTGATCAATAACAGTAATAAGAGCTATGGCGTTCACTGCTAGGTACGCATTGGTCGTATAACCTCATCTACTCCTGACACATAAATGGGGGATGTACTGTTGTCTCCCCATTTTACAGATGAGAAAAATTGAGGTCAGATAGTGCAAAGTCACATGGCTAGTGTGTGGTGGAGTCAGGACTCAAGCCTCTGGCCACCTCCCCCCAGACCCCCAACCAAGCTCATCCATTCAACCACCGTGGCCGCTCCTGGTTCAAGGGCAGCTAGCTCCTCACCTGGTGTCTGGTCCTAGTC
>NW_027766991.1:0-3926 GCF_054177405.1 Leptonychotes weddellii
TTTTTTTCTGACTTCATCTTTTTTTAAAATTTTATTTTATTATGTTATGTTAATCACCATACATTACATCATTAGTTTTTGATGTAGTGTTCCATGATTCATTGTTTGTGTATAACACCCAGTGCTCCATGCAGTACATGCCCTCTTTAATACCCATCACCAGGCTAATCCACCCCCCCCACCCCTCTCCCCTCTAGAACCCTCAGTTTGTTTCCCAGAGTCCATAGTTTCTCATAGTTCATCCCCCCCTCCGATTTCCCTCCCTTCATTTTTCCCTTCCTACTATCTTTTTTTTTTTTTTAAACATATAATGTATTATTTGTTTCAGAGGTACAGTTCTGTGATTCATGAGTCATACCATTATTAATTCCTACCAGCAGTGGGATGTACCAAAGTGAGATATTAAATAGCAGTTCCATTTATTCCATATCCTCACCAACACTTGTTATTGTCAGTCTTTTTTCTTTAATTTCAGTGATTCTAATATAAGAGTGTGTATTAGCCTATAAATGATAGGCAACATGTACATGGTCAGTAAACACTAATGCATAGGGGTGTGTATGTGTGTGCATTTTATAAATTTTTTTTTAAAGATTTTATTCATTTATTTAATTGACAGAGAGAGACAGTGAGAGAGGGAACACAAGCAGGGTGAGGGGCAGAGGGAGAAGCAGGCTTCCCGCAGAGCAGGGAGCCCGATGTGGGGCTCGATCCCAGGACCCTGAGATCATGACCTGAGCCGAAGGCAGACGCCTAACCGACTGAGCCACCCAGGCGCCCCTTTTTTTTTATTTTTTTATGTGTGTGCATTTTAAAAGGGGGATAGATAAAACTGCCAAATTTGAAACTCAATGTCCTTTAATGAGTCAGTATATTCTTACTGGACAATTGTTTATCTTTTTCTTATAAAATGAGTGTGTGTGTGAAATGATTTTATAAATCTGTATCCCATTTTTCACCATTTTAAAAAATTATTATTGAACATAAGAGTTCTTTATATATTCTGAGTATGAGTCATTTACCAGATAAAAGTTAGAAGAATATTTCTCCCATCTAGTGGCTTGCATTTTAATTTTCTTAATACTGTCTTTAAAGGAAAAGTTTTTAATATTAATAAAGTCAAATTTATTAGTATTTTATGGTCTATATTTTCTGTCTTATCTAAAGAAACATTGCCTACCTTAAGTAAAAATATTTTCTATGTTTTATTTTAGAAATAAAATACTTTTAGCTATTACATTTAGACTTATAATACTTTTGATTTAATTTTTATCTATGGGTAAAATAAGGATTGATGTCCATTTTTTAAATACGAATATCCAGTGTCCAACACCATTTATTGAAAATGTCTCTTTCCACATTCAATTGATTTTTAAAGTAAAAAATCAAACAACCTGCCATAAAAAATCTACACACAATCACTAGTTTTATTTCTTGAAAATCTCTTCTGTTTCACTGGTATATATTCTGCTTTTATACTGATATGACAGTGTCTTAATTTTTGTAGCTTTCTAGTTAGTCTGGAAATCTGGTATTGTGATTCCTTTCAGCTTTGTTCTCTTTTAAAATTGCTTTGGTCATTCTAGATTACTTGCATTTCCATATAAATTTTTAAGTGCCTTCTCAATTTCTATAGAAAATCTATTGACATTTTAGTTGATATTGCACTGATTCTATAAATCAAGTTAGTGAAAAATGACATTTTAATAATACCAAGTCTTTCAATCTCATTGTTGTCTGGAATTTTTGGGGAAATGATTTTACACATCTTTTCCTATATTTATTGATTCCTAAGAATTTTATTCTTGTCTGTATTTTAAGGTTAATATAAATGTAAACTTTCAAATTTTGCTTTTCAAATATTTTCTAATATATAGAGATGCATTGATTTTTGTAGATTAGATTTATATATTGCTAACTTGCTAAATTCACTTATTCTCAAAATAATTTTGTTGATTCATTAAGATTTCATATATTCAATAATTATGTAACTTAAAAATATAGACAGTTTTAATTCTTCCTCTTTAATCTGTAAAACTTTGGCTTTTTTTGCTTATCTTATTGCACTAGTGTTTGGCTGTTCAGTACAATATTGATTGGAAGTGGTGAATGCAGGCATTGTGCTTTTTCCTTTCTTTAGGGGAAAGTGGCAATTTTTTACGGTTAAATATGATGTTGGCTCTAGATTTTTCACATATGTCCTTATTAAGTTACTGAATTCCCTTCTAATCCTAGTTTGCTGAGAGATTTAATCATAAATGGCAATTGCATTTTGTTAAATGCTTTCTCCTCACTTATGAAAATGATCATAACATTTTGTCTTTTTTTCCAATTGATATAGAGAATTATATTGATTGCTATTTACATGTTAAACTACTTTGCATTGTAAAGGATGCCCTACTTGGTGATGGCCCATTATCGATTTTACATCTTGTGTTTGATTTATTTATATCTCTCTATATATTTTTAAAGATTTTATTTATGTAATTGTCAGAGAGAGACAAAAAGCAGAAAAGAGAGAGAGCACAAGCAGGGAGAGCAGCAAGCAGAAGGAGAAGGAGGCTCCCCACTGAGCAAGGAACCAGATGTGGGGCTCAATCCCAGGACCCTGGGATCATGACTTGAGCCTAAGGCAGACGCTTAACCATCTGAGCCACCCAGGCACCTGGAAGGTTTCTTATGTTACAATATCACATATATTTATTCTATTTTTTCTCCAGTACTTTTGTACTTTCTTTTTCCCCTACTTGTAAATCTGTAGTTCATGTGAAATTAATTTTGATGTAAGTTAAAGGCTTAGTTTTTTCTTAGAAAAACTTAAGATCTTAGAAAGATTAGCTAGTGGCAACACATGATTAATTTAATAATCTATCTTAAGCCTGCATCTGAAAAAAATCCTTTATCATATAAAATAATATCACATACACTTGAATCTGTTTCTATACTTTGTTCAGTTCCTGTGTCAATAATATACTCTTACTTAATTTATAGTTTCATAATGTTAAAAAACAAAATTCAGCTGAATAAATTTTAAAGATCTCATTGGCTTTATTCAATAATTCATGAATCAGGCAGCATTCCCATCTAGCAGACAGAAAAGAGCTATGAGGAGCTGTACAAAAGGAAAGATAAATCAAGTACCTTTGGTTAGTCACTGTTTTCAAAATTTATTTTTCAAAATAAAATGCTGAATACACTAAAAATGTTAAGGGAAAAAATCATGTTACCTCTTGGTTTTACCTGTCTCTCATTCCAATTGTGGCTGTGATGACCACTATAGTGTGAGCTTCAACCAAATCTTTGCATCTGTAGTTGAACAGCACATTTTCTGGTGACTCTGACCCTACCCCCTCCCACTAGGGTTTGCCTATTGGTGCTGTTAAGGCCAGCATGCAAAGAACTAAATGCCCATGAGGCACACCTTTGACCAGAAAGATCTGGAAACTACTGGATGCATTCTATTCTCCTTCTTAGTATTATTGAAGATGCCTAAAATTTATGATATTTTAGGGTGATGATCCCACAGGAAGGAACAGTCAGTTATATAGTCCTCCAATTACATGATGCATCCCTCCCTCATCTACTATCTTACTCCCCACTGCTTTTTCCTTGGGTGGGACTGCCTAGTAAAGTAATGACACAAAGACCACATGACTCATACTCCATTTTTTTGAAGGACTCAGACTGTTATCATTAAAAAAGATTTTGTTTGTTGGATAAAGAAGATGTGGTATATGTATACACAATGGAATATTATGCAGCCACTAAAAAACGAAATCTTGCCATTTGCAACGATGTGGATGGAACTAGAGGGTATTATGCTAAGCAAAATAAGTCAATCAGAGAAAGACATGTATCATACGATCTCATTGATATGAGGAATTCTTAATCTCAGGAAACAAACTGAGGGTTGCTGGAGTGGTGGG
>NW_027766992.1:0-296 GCF_054177405.1 Leptonychotes weddellii
CCTGAACTTGTGTTTTTTTTTCTGTATTTGTCTTATGATACTGTCTTAGTCCATTCAGGCTGGTATAGCAAAAATACTATAGACAGGGTGGCTTAAACAACAGAATTTTATTTCTCATGGTTCTGGAGACTGGGCAGTTCAAGATCAAGCTGCCAATAAAATTAACAAGTCAGGAAAACGACAGATGTTGGCGGGGATGTGGAGAAAGGGGAACCCTCCTACACTGTTGGTGGGAATGCCAGCTGGTGCAGCCACTCTGGAAAACAGTAGGGAGGCTCCTCAAAAAGTTGAAAATA
>NW_027766993.1:0-296 GCF_054177405.1 Leptonychotes weddellii
GAATAAGATATAGCTTCTCTTATCCAGGGGTTCATGGTCTAGTGCAGCTGGGAATGGATTCTGTGGCTTGTGTTTGATGGCACTGGGCATCACAGCAAGCCACTGCCATAGGATGAGGAGGGCTCAGCCATCACAATACACTTATTTAGTACCTACTTGTCGCCAGTCACTTATGATGAAGGAAAGGCAGGCAGATGGACAGACAACCTCTTCCAGTATTTAAAATTAGATACATTATCTCACTGAGTCCTTTCCAAACCATACCAGTCAGAAACTGTTTCCATAGGAGATGAGAA
>NW_027766994.1:0-296 GCF_054177405.1 Leptonychotes weddellii
ACTGTACATCTGAGTCACCAGGATGACGAGGACCAGGAAGAAAAGGGCCCCCAGGATGAGGCAGAGCATCTCAGACAGGGAGAAGATGCCACGGACAAGATTTGGGCCTGGTCTGATCCCTAAGGAGAATAAAGCCAATAGGATTTGGAGTAGGGCACGGACCCAGGGAAACTCCTTTAGCATTTCCAGAGCACCCTGGGCAAGTCCCAGCCTCAGACATAACAGGATTGACTCTGACCCTGCTGGGCACTCCCCCAGGCCTTGTCCTGAGATAAATTGAACTCCACTCCAGTGAG
>NW_027766995.1:0-296 GCF_054177405.1 Leptonychotes weddellii
AAGAAAGAAAGGAAGAAAGAAAGAAAGAAAGAAGAAAGGAAGAAAGAAAGAAAGAAGCAAGGAAGGAAGGAAGAAAAAGAAAGAAAGGAAGAAAGAAAGAAAGAAGAAAGAAAGGAAGGAAGAAAGAAAAAGAAAGAAAGAAAGAAAGAAAAAAAGAAGAAGGAAGGAAGAAAAGCAGCACCTGCAGAGTGCAAGGGGGTGGGACTTGGTGTAAGTGGTTTAGGCTGCCATTGTTGTCACTGTGCTGCTTACTGAAGTTAGTGTAAGCTGAGGGTTAGGGGAGGGAGCTGATGCCA
>NW_027766996.1:0-296 GCF_054177405.1 Leptonychotes weddellii
AGGAGACAAGATCATGGTAATCAAAATAGCATCAGCCCTAAGTAGAAATAAAAATCTCTGTAGTTTGCCATGAGTATCCCAAATTCAGTTGTGTGCGCTCTCCCATTTGGAACACCTTTGTTAACACTTTGCTGTGATCATTGCTGAAAGCCTCTCTGTGTTTACTCATAACTAGTGGTTTTAAAAATAATAGGTAAACGCAATCACACTGAATTGTAAATCATTGAAAGGGTTTAATTATGCCATGACACCTATAGTTCTGTGTATTTTGGTTAAGTAATGAATCCATAAATTTA
>NW_027766997.1:0-296 GCF_054177405.1 Leptonychotes weddellii
CTTCTCCCTCTGACCCTCCCCCCTCTCATGCTCTCTCTCTCTCTATCTCGTTCTCTCTCTCAAGTAAATAAATAAATAAAAATCTTAAAAAAAAAAAAAAAAAAAAGAGACGTGCAGTTTCCTGAACATCCCAGCTAAGTCTCATCTCCAAGCATGTGAACATCCTGAATCCTGTGGCCAGGATTCCCTGCCACTCTTGCATCAGTAGTTAGAAATGGGAACTGCTCTACATATAATCTAAATATAGGATCCTGGGCCTGGGGAAAGCCCATGGTCTTCAGACTTAGAGAGTGAGA
>NW_027766998.1:0-296 GCF_054177405.1 Leptonychotes weddellii
ACCGTTCAGGTCCTGGGCATCCTCCACATTGCAGCCTGTCCGGCTAGTTCTCTCTCTGTGAGAGTCTAAAACACTCCTCCCCAACCCGCCTTCCAGGGGTTCCAATCAGGCACTTACCCACGGAATTGCGGTTGTGCCTTTCTTTTGTGCGGATTGGAAGACCCAGAGGGAGAACAGGTGAAGAAGCTGGGTGACAGCCGTGATGATGACACCCCTTCTAAAAAGCTGGGCATCCAAGGGGGAAGCTGGGACACAGATGAGGGGGTGGTGTGCACAGGCTGAGCGGAGAGGACCAA
>NW_027766999.1:0-296 GCF_054177405.1 Leptonychotes weddellii
CAGGCGCCCCTCCTTTTTCTTTTTTAATAGACTTTTATTTTAAAACAGTTTTAGGTTCATAGCAAAATGGAGCAGAAAGTTCCACTGTAACCTCTGCCCCCCCCCCATCCTCCCTCCACCATCTGGCTCCAGAATGGTACATTTGTTACAATCTATGAACCTACATTGGTTGACACATCATTATTATCCCCAAATTGATAGTTAACGTTAAGGTTTATTCTTGGTGTTGTACATTCTATGGGCTTGGACAAATGTATAATGACATGTATCCGCCACTACTGTGTCCTATATAATAG
>NW_027767000.1:0-296 GCF_054177405.1 Leptonychotes weddellii
ACCGTGGGGACACTGAGGCAGGAGTTTGTCTCAGGTCCCGCTCTTTCCTGCCTCAGAGCCGGAAGGGCCCTCAAGGTTCCGGAACGCATTCACAATTCCTGGATTTGAGGCCTGAGTCTGTTACTTTGGGTGTGGGGCTTCAGGCCAGCTTTGGGCCAATTCCAACATCCTCAAAGCGTTTAGGGACAACTTTTTTTTTTCTTTTCTTTTTTTCCAGTCGGGGTGAAAAAGAGAATAGCTGTTGAATGAAAATCCAACAAATGAGTGCCTGGAGCCTCTGCTGGGCTTGGCCTCAG
>NW_027767001.1:0-296 GCF_054177405.1 Leptonychotes weddellii
ACCGTGGGGACACTGAGGCAGGAGTTTGTCTCAGGTCCCGCTCTTTCCTGCCTCAGAGCCGGAAGGGCCCTCAAGGTTCCGGAACGCATTCACAATCCCTGGATTTGAGGCCTGAGTCTGTTACTTTGGGTGTGGGGCTTCAGGCCAGCTTTGGGCCAATTCCAACATCCTCAAAGCGTTTAGGGACAACTTTTTTTTTCTTTTCTTTTTTTCCAGTCGGGGTGAAAAAGAGAATAGCTGTTGAATGAAAATCCAACAAATGAGTGCCTGGAGCCTCTGCTGGGCTTGGCCTCAGT
>NW_027767002.1:0-3926 GCF_054177405.1 Leptonychotes weddellii
AGGCTCTAGAATAGTTTAAAAAAATCTTTGTTCTTAATGGCCCCATACTGGAAACAACCAAAATGTCCTACACAGGTGAATGGATAAACTGTGGTATATTCATATGATGAAATACAATTCAGAAATAAAAATGAATGAGCTATTGATACATGCTACAATTTGGATGAATCTCAAAGGAATTATGTTGAGTGAAAAAAAAGTCAGTCTCTAAAGATCACATACTGTATGATTTTATTTATATAACATTCTCAAAATCACAAAATTAGAGAGATGGAAAACAGTTCAGTGGTTACCAGGAGTTAGGGATAATGAGGGTAAGGGGGAGGCAATTGGATTATAAAGGGGTAGCATGAGGAAAATTCTTATGGTGATGGTATGGTTCAATATCTTGATTCTAGTGGTTGTTACAGGAATCCACACGTGTGATAAAACCAATGACAATTTTCTGATTTGATATTGATGAAAAAAGTGTAATCACTGGGGGAAACTGGGTGAAGGATACATGGGGCCACTCCTGAACTAGCTTTGCCATTTCCTGTGAATTAAGTTATTTCAAAATAAGTTAAACAACTTTTGAAAAAAAAATGTGTCCAAGTAATCATTGGAGACCTCAAAGGACCATTTTAGTAGAGAGGGAAAGGTGAAAGGTACAAAAGAGAGAGAAGGTAATGGAGCAAGGTTCTTGAAGAAGAAGAGTGTGAGATTAAGAGCACAGATGGAGGGGCACATGGGTAGCTCAGCTGGTTAAGCATCTGACTTTAGCTCAGGTGATGATATCAGGGTCCTGGAATAAAGCCCCTCGTTGGGCTCCCCACTCAGCTGGGAGTCTGCTTGTCCTTCTCCCTCTGCCCCTCCCGTGCTCCACTCCTGCTCTCTCTTTCAAGTAAATAAATAAAATATTTTTTAAAAAGAGCACAGATGGAGGAATAAACCTTAATTAAAAAGCAACACCTCTTCCTCTGAGGCATGAGGGGTCAGGTTAGGGTAGTTTCCAGTGCAGATAAGTTTTTAGGTACAGGAGTAAAGTTGGGAGAGTTCCTGTCCTGATGACCTCTGCTTTCTTAGTGAAATAGGAAGCAAGCTCATCTACTGTACATGTTGAGAGGTATGGTGGGTGGGTAGGGAACTTGAGGGGCTTGGTGAAAGTTTCAAATAGCCACTGAGAGTATTGGGAAAGGAACTTGGTTAGGGTCATATAGTAGGATTATCTGACTGCTTGAAGATCAAGCTAAGGTTGGATATCAAGATTTTATACTGGTAGTTATCCACATGCTTGTGTGATTTTTCTCTAGTCATACTTAGCTTAAGATAGGTGAAGAAGGGGCAGGTGACCCACAAAAGATTTTGTTTTTTAGGATGCAGTGGAGGGACAAGATGGAAAGGGAGTAGCAGAGAGAGGATAGTGAAGAGGTGAAGTTATTGCTTAGGGAGTCTATGCTGGTTAAAGAAAGTAACTTAAGGTCTCAATGAGATTAAACAATTGATGTCATAAGAGTGAGGGAGTGAGAGACATAGAAGGATAGGAAGGTGTAATTAGATGTAGGATAGTAGAGTTCAAAATTTCAGAAATAGAGCAGTTCCAAGCACCAAAGAAGTCCAGGGTATGGTTGTGGTTGAAGCAGAAAAGAGAAGTTCACCAGAAAGAAACTGTGAGAGCATGGGGTTGAATGGGTTGGTGACCATTGAAGTCCCCAAAGGATGACAGCAAAACCTATGTGAGTGGAGAGGTTAGGGATGGGTTCCAACGTCTTCAATGAATGTGGAAAAATGACCAAGAGGTTTTTACATGGTATTGACCACCTGCTGAAGATATGAACCTCAGAAGAGGAGGATTTTTACACAAGGAGTAATTCTTTGGAAGCAACATGGAGAATTAGAGAGATACTTGACACTGTTGCCCGATCATGGCATACTTCAAAAGGACTTAAGGAGATGTGGTGTTCTTAGATGAGTTTCATTTGTGCATTTGTTCATTCAATAAATATAGATCAGGGACCATATACCTAGTCTGCCCAGGGACAGTCCTGGCTTATGCATATTTTGCTGACATAATTGTTAAAAATGACCCCCATCTCTTTCAAAATGTTCCAATTTAGATGATACATTATATGGTCATTCTAGTTAGAGAGCATTTATGACCTGGTTGAGAAGAAAGATTTTTGTAGATCCTTATTCTGTTTTCCATCATATTTGATATCTTGTCATTTGCATACTTAGGGATGGTCATTCACCCTGTTGGGAATCCATCAAATTCTACTATCATCCAGACTCACTTCTTCAGTTGTTGAAAAAAATATCAGGAGAGACTGCCTGGCACTCAGACATGCCCTGCTTATAGCATTTTCCTGAGTTAGTAATCCCATAAATAGGGAAAATAAAGTTAGCCCGCCATGTCTAACACTTGATGAGTTCCGCAATGCTTTTTCTTTCTTTTTTTAAACGATGTGTTTTTAAACCAGTCCCTTAACATTTAGGAATATGGACCTGGGTTAACATCAAACACACTGGCTAATAGTTTTGCAGAATACCCTTTTCTCCATTTTTTTAAAGTCAAAATTATATTTGCCAATTTTCAGTATTTGGAATTTCTTCCAGACTTTGTTCTCTCTTACCATCCTCCACAAAAAAACCTTTAGTTTCCCCCATTTCTTACCTCATGTTATATTTAATGTTCACAACCCACAATTTAACACTTAGTTGATATTAAATAACTTCTATATTTTGCTTTCTTGCCTTGGGGACTTTGCACATGCTATATCATTTGCCAAGAATATCTTTCTGTCCCCTTCCCCACTCTCTCTTTTGCCTTGTTAATTCCTACTTGCTCTTCAGTCTTTACCTTAGCCATTACCTCCTCTCAGAAGTCTTTTCAGCCTCCAGGAGGCATAATATTGTCCCCTCCTCTATGTTCCTATAGTACTGTATGTTTCACTCCATAATAACCCTATTCTATGACTGTAATTGTGTTTACTTGTCTGTGTCTCTTAACAGTCTATGAGCTCCATGAAGCCAGGGACTGTTTTGTTCATAAGTGGATCTCGAGTACCTTGTACAGTGCTTGCCACACAGTAGACACCTAATAAATATATGTTAAATGAATGAGTGACTAAAAATTCTAAATCAAGTGGTTTAAGATGTTGATTTGCAACTAGGAATATACAAAGGGGATCATGGTGCTGAATATTTTAAATGAGAACTGACCTGGAAAATCCAGGGCTTTTGGTAGCCAAATTAATTTGCTAGATCTGTTTTCCCCACCCACATGGAATTCTCCTTTGAGAAATCAAATTAAGAATCCTCACTTAGAGGGAGGGGAAAGATGGTGGAGGAGTAGGGGACCCTATTTCAACTGGTCCCCGGAATTGAGCTGGATATCTACCAGACCACTCTGAGCACCCACGAAACCAGCCTGAGATGTAAGAAGATCTGGATCTCTACAAACAGAATATCGCGGGCGGTTGGTTTTGAGGTACAAAGCGGAGAGCCGTGATTCTGCGGGCAGATGTCGGAGGATAAACGGCGGCGGGAGGGTGCCTGGCCGAGGGGATCCTACACCGCCAGTGAGTGACAGCCTCGTGCGCTGCGGACGGGGCACAGACTCGCAGAGCGGTATTGGCAGGGAAAGGACTTTAGGGCAGCCCCCAGGGAGGAAACCCCGACCGGCGGGGTCTCACGCGAACTGGGAGCGGCTGGCGGTTTTAGAAGCACAAAGGGCAGAGACGTGCCCCGACCTGGAGGCAGGACTGGGAGCGCTGCGGAGGGGCGCACAACCCAGGACGCTGCAGTTTATAGCAGCACAGACAGAAACGGAGACGGTGTGGCCTGGAGAGCCCACTGAAGAACAGACTGAGGTCTCTCTGCTCTGAGGCAGAGGGTTGGAAACGGTCTCTTCCGCTCTGACTCGCGGAAGAGACGCGGAAAGCCAC
>NW_027767003.1:0-296 GCF_054177405.1 Leptonychotes weddellii
AAAACCAGATCACAACACTCTGGATCAGTGGGCCGTGCAAGGCACAGTCTGGCTTCTCCCACTGAGGTCATGTCACGGAATAGACTGGGACAGGCCCGGCTCCCTCCCTGGTTCTGCCAAGGATGAGCTGGTGACCTCAGACAGGCCACTCACCTCTGAATTAGGGAGGCTGGCCCATAAAACTTCTGCGGGTCTTAAGCTCTGACATTCTCTGAGGCTGTGCGTGTGGGGAGCAGTTCTGAGCCTTTTTTCTGAGAACAATTTCAGAAAGAGGCTTGCTTGTGATCTCCCTCTGT
>NW_027767004.1:0-296 GCF_054177405.1 Leptonychotes weddellii
ACTATATTAGTTTATTAACACAGTGCCAGTTGCAACAAAGGACAATGATAGAAACCATGGGCCTGATGCTTTCATCTTCTAAGAGTAGGGTAAATTTTCTTAGGCTGTTTTGACAGCAGCTCCCAAAAGCCTCTCTTTAAACTCAAGAACCTATTCAATATGGTACTTGAGCTCCTTGCCTTGAACATTTTTTTTTTTTAAAGATTTTATTTATTTATTTGAGAGAGAGACTGAGAGAAAGAGAGCATGAGAGAGGGGAGGGTCGGGAGGGTCAGAGGGAGAAGAAAACTCCCCGC
>NW_027767005.1:0-296 GCF_054177405.1 Leptonychotes weddellii
AAAAGAGTGAGAGAGAGAGAACCCAAATAAATAATATCAGAAATGAAAGAGAAGTTACAACCAATAGAGAAATACAAAAAAACTAGAAGATACTATGAAAAATTATAAGCCAATGAAACGGACAATTAGAAGAAATTAGTAATTTCTTAGAAATATATAATCTCCCAAAGCTGAATCGGGAAGAAATAGAAAATCTGAACAGTCTGATTACTAGTAAACAAATTGAATCAGTAAAAAAAAAAAAAAAAATTAAAAAGGAAGAAATGCTTCCAAATCCATTCTATGAATCTAGTGTA
>NW_027767006.1:0-296 GCF_054177405.1 Leptonychotes weddellii
ACTGAGCTCACGTGTGAGGACGGCCAGGGGCAGGGATAAGGTCCCCTGCTGCCCTCAGGACGGAGCAGAGCAGAATCCCCCCAGCCGAAGCTGGAGGAGCCTGGGATGCTGACCCGCAAGGGACACGCAGATATGGACACCTCCTGAAGGCTCCTAAGGGAGGCCCAAGACAGGCCTCTGGACAAGCTCTCCAGCTGTCTCAGGTGTGAGTCAGGCAGCGCAAACAGGACGGGGATGGCCACACGGCCATTTTCTCTGTGGTCCCCACTCTCTCCGTTTTGATTCTTTGTTGAAGA
>NW_027767007.1:0-296 GCF_054177405.1 Leptonychotes weddellii
ACTGAGCTCACGTGTGAGGACGGCCAGGGGCAGGGATAAGGTCCCCTGCTGCCCTCAGGACGGAGCAGAGCAGAATCCCCCCAGCCGAAGCTGGAGAAGCCTGGGATGCTGACCCGCAAGGGACACGCAGATATGGACACCTCCTGAAGGCTCCTAAGGGAGGCCCAAGACAGGCCTCTGGACAAGCTCTCCAGCTGTCCCAGGTGTGAGTCAGGCAGCGCAAACAGGACGGGGATGGCCACACGGCCATTTTCTCTGTGGTCCCCACTCTCTCCGTTTTGATTCTTTGTTGAAGA
>NW_027767008.1:0-296 GCF_054177405.1 Leptonychotes weddellii
CCTGGCCTGAACGGGGGTGGGGGGGCTCGTGAGCCCCGTCCTGGCCTGAGCGGCGGGGGGGGGGACTCGTGAGCCCCGTCCTGGCCTGAACGGGGGTGGGGGGCTCGTGAGCCCCGTCCTGGCCTGAGCGGCGGGGGGGGGGACTCGTGAGCCCCGTCCTGGCCTGAACGGGGGTGGGGGGGCTCGTGAGCCCCGTCCTGGCCTGAGCGGCGGGGGGGGGCTCGTGAGCCGCGTCCTCGCCTGAGCGGCGGTGGGGGAGGCTCGTGAGCCCGGTCCTAGCTTGCTCTGTGTGTCCG
>NW_027767009.1:0-296 GCF_054177405.1 Leptonychotes weddellii
CACCTGAGTGAACCTTTGTGTGTACATTCAGGGTATTTCTTTGGAAGAAGGACTTGCCACATTCACTGCACTCATAAGGCCTTTTTCCAGTGTGAAGTCTCTGGTGAGAACGGAGGAGGGAACGAGAAGTGAAAGTTTTCCCACAGTGACTGCATTTATAAGGCCTTTCTCCAGTGTGAACTCTCTGGTGATCACGGAGATAAGAACTACAAGTAAAAGATTTCCCACAATCACTACAATCATAAGGACTTACTGCAAGGTGACTTTGACGATGATACCGGAGGGCGCGGCTATAA
>NW_027767010.1:0-296 GCF_054177405.1 Leptonychotes weddellii
CATGAGATCAGGACCTGAGCTGAAATCACGAGTCTTAACCAGCAGAGCCACCCAGGCGGCCCCTCTTTTCAGATATTCTTAAACCACTTAGCACAACGTTAACACCTAGGTGCCCAGTTAATGAGGACAGAATGAATGCATGAGTATTAAAAGCCCTTAGAAATCCTCTACTGAGGAGATTTATTTTTTAAACTTTTTTTTTGCATTTTGAAATTATTTTAAATGTACAAAAAAGTTGCACGAAGAATACAAAGAAATATAGACTACTGACATTCACCAACTGTTCACATTTTGCC
>NW_027767011.1:0-296 GCF_054177405.1 Leptonychotes weddellii
CATGAGATCAGGACCTGAGCTGAAATCACGAGTCTTAACCAGCAGAGCCACCCAGGCGGCCCCTCTTTTCAGATATTCTTAAACCACTTAGCACAATGTTAACACCTAGGTGCCCAGTTAATGAGGACAGAATGAATGCATGAGTATTAAAAGCCCTTAGAAATCCTCTACTGAGGAGATTTATTTTTTAAACTTTTTTCTTGCATTTTGAAATTATTTTAAATGTACAAAAAAGTTGCACGAAGAATACAAAGAAATATAGACTACTGACATTCACCAACTGTTCACATTTTGCC
>NW_027767012.1:0-296 GCF_054177405.1 Leptonychotes weddellii
TATTCTGTTCCATTTGTCTTTGTGTCTGTTTTTGTGCCAGTACCATACTGTTGTGATTACTATAACTTTGTAGTATATCTTGAAATCTGGAAGGCGCCTGGGTGACTCAGTCATTAAGCAGCTGCCTTCAGCTCAGGTCATGATCCCAGGGTCCTGGGATCGAGCCCCACATCGGGCTCCCTGCTCAGCAGGAAGCCTGCTTCTCCCTCTCCCACTCCCCCTGCTTGTGTTCCCTCTCTCGCTGTGTGTCTCTCTCTCAAATAAATAAATAAATAAAATCTTAAAAAAAAAAAAAA
>NW_027767013.1:0-13943 GCF_054177405.1 Leptonychotes weddellii
GGGTCCTGGGATCGAGTCCCCAGTCGGGCTCCCTGCTCCGCGGGAAGCCTGCTTCTCCTTCTCCCACTCCCTCTGCTTGTGTTCCCTCTCTCACTGTGTCTCTCTCTGTCAAGTAAATAAATCTTTAGAAAAAAAGTATTCGTCTAATTAAAAAAGAAAGAAATGAATGACTCAAATATCCATGGTAAAAGTTAGAGAATGAGGAGAAAAGAGATACCACCTAATGTGCCAGTTTCATGATTACTGTCAAATAAAATTATAGGATAAGCAACTGATTACAAAATACAAATATTCTGAGAAAGCAAAACATCAATTAATTATTTGTTATTTTTCTTTTTTCAGTCTTTTTAATTAATGGATTCCTCCAGTGGCTTTAACAGTCACTGAGAGAGTCACAACTCTCACTTCTATCAAGCCTCAACCTACTATGGGATTTTGCTAACTTCTAAGAGATTGGATATTGAGAAGACAAAAAAAGAGAAGCCTATAAAGAATAATGAAAGAGAAGGACATAGAATTCATGTGAACTTTCATACTTTAAAGACCTGTCCAGATCATTAAAAGAGCAGGTTTTCTGCCAAGATTTTTTTTAACTTTTTCAAAGTAATCCATGCTACAAAGGCTGAACCCAGCTGAAACTGTATGGTTGACAATTTTAAAAAATTCTTTCAGTAGAGACAAGTAAATAAAACATCTGAAACATCTTGTAGGAGATTTTTCCTTTGTCTGAAAGATGGCACTACCAGAAAATATTTGATCTATAGTGTCAGAGGGATTCCTGGAATGTTGTTAATGATTCAATCATGAGGGCAAGATAAGAGCCTTGAATTTACTTTATTAGATTAATTATCACTCTGAAAAACAGTTACTGCCCAATTTGTGAGCTCATAAAAATCTCCTTTGTAAAGAAAGAAGATTGTGTTGGGCACTAACTATTGGTCTATTGTAGCAAGGGTGCTTTATTTTTTAACCTGAAGAACAGAAATAAGAAGCAAGTTAACTGTTCGTTGCCTCTCAGATAATCCCTACTTTGAAGTCACAGACCATGACCTAGATAAAACACCTAAAACACTCTCTTAACAGAATAGAGGGAGACCATTGCCTGGAGGAAAAGGAGATTACCTGCATGCACATCAGACAGGACATTGGAGCACAGACCCAAATACCATATAAATCCAAACCATTTTCAATCAATACTAGGGCATTCAGTAAATACTCTATGATCTCAGGGTAAAACAAAGTTTAGAATTTATTGCCTCATGGGCAGAAACCATATTTTCCAATAGAAATTATATTTTCTCAAGCAGGCGAGATTCGCTTGGATAACCACAGAAGCCTTATACTCACTCTAGAGCACAAAATAAATATATGTCGGTCCGAATATTTGGCCTAGGTGAGGGAATCTGGGCATACTTCTCAGGCAATTCTATTGCCATACCATTTATCTTACTCAGGGCAGTTTGGGGCTCAGGGGTGTACAACAGGCAGCCAGTTAAATAGAGATTAGTGTGCTTATTGAGCAATAATTCAAATCCAAGTGAACCTGAACCCTTAAAAGCTGCTCAAGCACCACCAAAATAATTCCATCTTTCCTGTTCTGGTCCATTGTTCAATTTCAGGCAGGAGAAAGAAACCTGAATTGCCAGAACATTCATATTGAAAAATGTGAATTGATTTGAGTTTTCAGATATACCAACCAAGACTTTTCTGTGTAATATTTTAATGTTCTTTGTATCAGTATAGTATCTACCGTCTGTAGAAATCCTTCCCATGAGGCTTGAAAAATACTGTGCATATTCACAGTAACTATATTAAGAAGAGTTGATACTACTTGACAGGGCCAGGCTTGTCCCTGGCACTTGGAGATTTCATACCATTTAAGAAATTCAGCCAAACATATAGTTCAAAGTCCTTCTCCAAAAGAGTGGTAAAGTAAAGCAAAAGTAGACTCTTATGCTTAGGTATCTGCACTTCATGAAGGGGTCAATGGAGAATTACTTGACATTTCAGCCTGGTTAACCCATGCATCAAGAGCCAGAAGCAAACGGGCAGAATACCATTTCTCAAAACTTTCCATTGTGTCTTGTTGCAACCATACAATATTCAGTAAATGCCCTTTAGATGCCATGTTATATTTTGGTGTGGAATAATGAAAACAAGCATTATAGCCTCAAACCTACAATAGAAACAACAGCTAACACACTTGGCAGGAGTCCTGCCTGGGAGCACAAGAGGGTATAATATTTGGCTTTGAAAACATGTGAATGGGATTTTTACCTTGTTTAGGTAAAAGGAGCAGTAAACTGCACACCAAGCACCATCCACAATGAGCACTTAACTGATTTCACTTGTAAAAAAATTGGTAAATGTATATGGCACAAAGAAGAGCTTGATACATCAATCCTCCAATATTTCAATGTGATACATATACAGAATAATTATAGTTGGCATACTGAAAATAATCTTGATTTAGAGAGCACATGGTCATTGTTTTAAAGACATTTCATAAAACATTCTTTCAGAGATTACTTTTGACTCATTCGAGTTATTTACATTTTACTAAGGTAGGATGTATATGTTTCTTTTATCATGGGCATGGTAAAAGTGATTTCTCTCCTTATATGTAGATTACATAAGCTTATTTTTACCCTGAAATTATTATTCTGGTGGCATATTTTGTAAAATAGAGGTTCAGAAAGATGATGTAATTAGAACTCAAGTGGCATTAGGAAAATACTGAGCAGAGAAAAGCAGAACTGAATTCCAAACATATTGGAACATATCCAAACATCATAATCTAATTGATTAGGCAAAGGCCTGAGATTTCTCAAGTGGAAGAAGGCAAGAGTGTATTAATTTTAGTAATAAAAATTGCAGAATAGAGGGTCTTAAAATGGCTCAAACTGATGAATCAGCCAACAGGGGAAAAAGGATAGGTAGGATACAAATCAATGCTGAGACACAGAGTCTAAGATCCAAGAGAGATCCTGGTCAATATATAATTGGTAAGGATCAAGAAAGATAGGACTGCAGGCTCAGGGTGATATGATGGCTATCATTAAGGATATGTTCTCTGAAATTCTAAGCCTGTAAGTAAATATTCAGTTATTATTGAAACAAAACTAGAGAAGCTGGGTACATCTATAAAAATTATTGAAAACAGAAATAAGATAAATAATTGATTAAAAAATATGAAATAGGACAAGAACTTGGTTTCTCTCAAACTAAATGGAATCATGGCAGATGGAATCATTGCAATGTGAATCAAGTGACCACTTTCTAAGTCTCCCTATATCCTTTCTGCTTTATAAAAGGCAAGATTCCCCCCCCTTCATTTCTCCCTTCCTGCTATCTTCTTTTTTTTTTTTTAACATATAATGTATTATTTGTTTCAGAGGTACAGGTCTGTGATTCAACAGTCTTACACAATACATATTATAATTTCTAATAGATCTATTGGCAACTTGAATCATACACAATATAATAGTTACTTTATCTTTATGTCATCTCACAAAGCTTAGTCCTAGGCATTACAAAATATTTTTAGTTCTATTGCAACAAATGTTGTTATGCACTAAACTCAAACAAGAAAAAGGGAAAAATATTTTTATTCTATTAGTTTTTGCTTTTTCCATTTACTTCTTTAAAAAGATTCATTTATTAATTTGAGAGGGAGAGAGAGAATCTCCAGCAGACTCCCCATTCAGTGGGGAGCCTGACAGACACAGGGCCCAATCCCAGGACCCTGAGATAATGACCTGAGCCAAAACCAAAAGTCAGATGCTTAATGGACTGAGCCACCCAGGCACCCCTCCATTTACTTTTTCTAAGTCCTGAACTCATTAGGATTAACTCCTTGCAACATAACCTTAGTTTGTACTGTAGTTCAATAATTCACATTGTGAAAAAAATTAAAATAGGGCACACATTTTTTTTAAGATTTTATTTATTTGAGAGAGAGAGAGAGCATGAGTGGGGGGCAGGGAGAGGGAGAAGCAGGCTCCTCACTGAGCAGGGAGCCCGATGCGGGGCTTGATCCCAGGACCCTGAGATCAGGACCTGAGCTGAAGGCAGACTCTTAACCGACTGAGCCACCCAGGCGCACAGGGCACACATCTTTTATTTCAGTTTTCTGTTTGTGTTGATTAAACATAGCATTAGGCTCAGACATTTGCCCTGGGGTTAACATTGAAGGTTTTTTGTTTTTGTTTTGTTTTGTTTTGTTTTAATATCGTAGGGAAATCCCTCCTTCCATATATTTGTCAGAAATGACATAACTCTCTATAGCCTCTATTTTTAAAGAGTTTGATAAGGACAATATAAATAAATATTTGGATTTCACAAATGAAATTTTTGTTTGCCTAGGGATTTAAAGCCAAGTTAGAACAGATTTATGACAATATAAGAATAAACTTGAGGGAATCTATAACTACTGAGGTATTATAAGGGAACTATTTCAATGAGGCAGTTAGGACGTGGTAACCTTGGAGAATTACATATTTTACTTATTTCTAAAATGTTTTACTATTTTATCTCAATAATTAGGAAAAATCATAAGGACAGCAAAGAATGAACTAATATTAAGCCCTCTTCTATTGTACTTTATCTAAAGTTTAGAGTTAACATATAGGATTAAAGTCTAGTTTTGGATCAAACAACTTCATTTTCCATTAAGAGTAATATGTTTTCTATCTGAAGAGCAGATATCTGCAATCTAATTGCTTCAAACTAAAGAATCTTTAAATTAGCACAGAAGGAATCTGAGCAGATAATTTTGACAAAAAATTTGAAGAATTTATAATCAGCACTAACACCTTCAGCTCTTATTTACTCTCAAAATGTTAAACTCAATTTGGAAAAATGTTTTCATTTAATTGAAAATATATTGCTGGATGCTTACTATGTGCTGCATGCTCTTCTACAATTTTATGTGACGGGGGTACATTAGTAAATAAACCAGACCAAAAGCCTTGCCTCCTGGAACTTATCTTCTAACAAGAGGAAGAAGAAACAAATAAACACAAAAAGTAGTTAAAGTAGGGGCACCTGGGTGGCTCAGTCGGTTAAGCGCCCAACTCTTGATTTTGGCTCAGGTCATGATCTCAGGGTCCTGGGATGGAGCCCTGCATCAGGCTTCCTGCTCAGTAGGGAGTCTGCTTGTCTCCCTCTCCCTCTGCTCCTCTCCCCTTCACCTTCTCTGCTCACTCTCTTTCTCTAAAATCAATGAGTAAATCTTAAAAAAAATAAGTAAAGTATGTTATAGGTTCTAAGGCTATAATACTTTGCTTTAAGAAAAAGCACAGTAACAGGACATTACAGTGTGGAGAGTGTACAAGTTGCAATTTTAAATAGGGCAGGGGTCAGATTAGACATCACTGTGGAGGTGAAATCTGAGCAGATTTAAAAGATGTAAGCAAGTTAGCCAGATGGATATCTGGGGGAAGAGAATTTCAGAAAGAGGAAACAGGTATGAGAAAGCCCTAAGGTTTCAGGACAGTAAATCACCGGCAGGTGTCAGTACAGTGAAAGAACACGGCTAGAGTAGCAGAGGTGGGAACCGGTCAGAAGGGCAAGGAATATATCTGTAAGACATTTTAGGATGAGAAAAACCATTCAAACAGAAAATCTTCCAACACTTACATAGATACATTTTAGTTTGTTTTTCTTTAATGTCACTTTTGTTGAAAAAAAATCTCTGACACCAAAAGATAAATGAGGCTAATATATCATTATGTGTTGGTTAGTTTTTCTCCACATGAAGCATGAACAGGAAGAATAAAAATGGCGTGTTAACTTATTTTTATTTCCATCAGAAATAATTTTCCATGAGAAAACTGATAAGAAATTGGTCCATTTCCATCAGAAATAATTTTCCATGAGAAAACTGATAAGAAATTGGTCCTTCCCACATTCAAAGTCTAGGCGGAGAAAAAAGTAAGACAGAATAGGGATTCCTGAATATAATAAAATCTATTTTCCTCCTGTTTACAAGCATCCCTTGTCATCTGAATGCAAATTTGGATCATATACTTTATATGTCAATGATTCCACATTTTTTTCACAACCCAAATCCAATCCATAAGAATCATATGTTCTTAAATATTTTGTTCAGAAATAAGTGACATCTAACACAAGCAATGACAAATGTCTCCTTTAACCTTGAATCAAATGACAGTAAATGCCAACCAGGCACTTAGAAGAAGCTATTCCTTTTTGTGTACTTCTTTAGAGTATCTTTCCTTTAAATGTAGCTATTTCCCTGGCAGCTTAGCCACATACCAGATTTGAAATGGTTGTGTTCAGTCATTTTCATTACTGGTGCACCTATTCCTTCATAATTCAAAAATAACTGAAAGGATTATTTTTTCTCAGAGCTTTCCAAAAGAAACATCTTATCACTTAGATGAAGTGTGGAAAAGTTGAATTCTAAAGCCAAAAAGGGAATGAATGTCCAAAGGACTGAAAACATAGGATTATAAAAGGCAACTGGAATCCACATTTTTTTAAATCGTGTTTGCAACTATAAACATTACATTTAACACCCCATTTTTATTTCCTGGTCTTATTGTTATATCCAAACCTATGCTGTTGAAACATATATTAAGAAGTCAATCCATTTTTTTTCTGGCAAAATTTATGAAAAATAAAAGAAAGTAGAAGCATAATCTAAGGAAGAGTTGAAATGTAAAAAATCAGTCATTTTTTCCCCTACAGAGTAGACAAACTATTCATGAAATAATTTACTCTTATTTCATACATACAGATTCTAATGATATAGTAAAATTGCTTTTAGAGACCATTTTCATTTCATCTGAAGGGTACTCTTTTTGATATGTGGTACCGTGACAGCAAAGATAAAGTGCTAAGTGTTAGCGATCTCATCTGCAATTCAAGATTTACTATCCTATTCAAATCAATCGTAATACAATATTGACAGAAAGAGGGAGCCCCTCTCAATATGTCTCAATATATCTCCCTCAGGGCAGATTTAGTCCCCTAAAATTTTTAATGTGTGGCCTCTTAATAAACATAGATTCTTTCTCACAGAACAGCGTCTGCAGTACTTTTGTTATGACTTTGAGTGACACTTACGTCGGAGTTATTTCAGCTTCTTCCATAACAAATATATCATCAATTTTGTCCTCATCAAGGAAGATGGGAGTCCCAGTGGGTCCAATTATAGAGAAGTTTGCCATGTTCTCTCAATTCCTGTTTCTTTCCCCATTATGATACAATTTCAAGGGATCTTGTGAAATGAACCATGACATGGCAAAGGCTGGGCTGGCCTTATGGATGGGCAAGTAGAAATGGAAATTAAGTAGAGAAAGGAAAAAGGAGACCATCTTGTGCTTAAAGGTCACACAATTACCTTATCATGCTATTTCACACTCAAAATTTAATTTAGATTTCTTAAAATGTCTACCTTAAGGGTGCCTATAAAAATCAAATACCACTGAGTGTTAGGAACATAAAGTTAGAATAATTTTTTCTCAAATGGTTCCTAGAAGAGTCTGCTGGAATAGAACAGAACAATTTACATCTTGATAGGGCTGGGGAAGGCTTCCCGTGGTGCTGCTACCTACAGATACACAAGAGTCTTCAGGAGAAAAGTTATGCTGGAAATAGATGCACTGAAGGGAAGGCAAACTGCACTCATGCCAACATTTTGCCTGAGTCCCCAAGTGTGGGCCACCAAAAGCAAGCCTCTTTCATTCAACCCCAGCTACTACTAACGGACAAAATAAACATGATTCTAGTGAAACATAAAGGATGCAGATTGTCTATCCTTAAGAAATTCTCAAGTCATCATTTCCCGAGCCAAAACACGGCTGAAAGTCACTTATTCACTTACTCATTCATGCTTGTATTCAAATGTTAATATGTTGAATATGCCAGAAATTGTGGGCAGCACTCTTAAAGATACAGAATGGAAGAGAACATGGTCATTTTGCTCAAGGAACTCACAGTCCAGTGGGAGAGATAAAGCCAAAAAAAAATTATTGTAAAAATATGTTGAATATGCCAGAAATTGTGGGCAGCACTCTGAAAGATAACAGAATGGAAGAGAACATGGCCATTTTGCTCAAGGAACTCAGTCCAGTGGGAGATAAAGCCAAAAAAAATTATTGTAAAAATAGAAGGTGATGGAGAGAGGTTAAAAATGCTCTAAAGAATGTAATGTATGGGGATTAACATAAGAATAAAAAAATAAAAGAAAAAAAATGCTCTAAAGAGTGCATAATTTGAAGGAGGAATCTTTGACTAAGAAAGTGAAAAGGAAGAATTTTTCCTCCATGAAGAATTTTTTCATGGGGGGCAGTAGCATTTCAAGTGGCTGTGAAGCCAGACAGTTTCAACGGACAACATTGTTAACAGCAACACTCACTACATATTGACTGAATACATAAATCAATAGTGTAGAGTAGAAAGTGTATTGGATTAGTATCAATGATGTGGTGTATACCTCCATTTCTGCTATCTTCTCTTGGGCAAACTATTAAGATTTTTGAGCCTCAGCTTCCCTATCTGCAAAGTATGAGGATTAGATTAAATTGTCTTTAAATTTTTTTTCTACCACTATAATTCTATGAAAGCATGGAGTCCATGTTTGGTCAAGTTTCCTGTGGAGAAACTGACTACTCTTGATAGTATTCAGTAAAGTGACAGAATTCTACAGTAGGTATTATGGTTATCTTACCAACCTCCATTCTACCCTACCTCCCTTCCCCTCGTTTTGTGTAGCTGCCAGGAAGTTTGGGTGGTGTTCACTTTATCTCCAGCTTCAAGGGCACTTCCTGCCTTCCCACTACTCTTGACTAGGAAGATTATCTTGTCATTCATCCTCTAACTCCATCTAAAACTAGGACTGGGCACAAATTGGTTCAAAGCTGACCAATGAGACCAAACTTGGACATTTATTCAACAGTTGAGAACAGTGGTCATTTTTCTCAAACTGGATGCACAAAGAAGCTGACAGTCCTCACATGACCATAAGAATAGCATCTTGAGGAAAAGATGACAGGCAAGAGGTGGAGATGCAAAGACATCAGGTGACATGAAAACAGAGCTCTACTTACACACTGACTAAAGTTCATCAATCCTTGGACTTGTTCATTACTTGTTCATCTGTGAGCTAATATACCCCCTTCACGGTTTAAGGCATATGAGTTTTGTTTTCTGTATCTAACAAACCACTGTTCTAAACCACTTTTTACATTTTTTTAATAAAGGTATTTTTTTCTAAACCAATTTTACTAAACAAATTAAGTAGTAAACCATACATTCACACATACACATTCTCAACTTAGCTTACACAAACTTATCTGACAAAATTTCTGTCAAAAAGGCTATGACTTTTTCTCTCTGAAGGGGAAAGCAGTTAACTGTATAGGAGGGCTTTAACCAGAGAAAGGATTTAAAAAGGATGAAAAGAAGAAAATGCCTATTCTCTGGAGGCTTTCCATCATTCAGGTATAATTTTAGTCCAGGATATTTTTGGTATTATCCTTACTTCCATCCCTTTAAAACTTGAACCCCAACTCTTTTCCTAGAGAGTGCCAGTGTTTTCAAGAATTGAAAAGAAGAAGGAGTACCCTTTGTAATCAGCATACATTACATCATTAGTTTTTGATGTAGTGTTCCATGATTCATTGTTTTCCTATAACACCCAGTGCTCCATGCAGTATGTGCCCTCTTTAATACCCATCACCAGGCTAAACCATCCTCCCACCCACCTCCCCTCTAGAACCCTCAGTTTGTTTTGGTAGTCATGTGGCTCACAGCTTTCTTCTACATGTGAGGCTCCTGATTCCCAAGAGGGGAATGGCCTTGCCTGAGATGGTCAGTGTCAGAGTGGGGACAGGATCTCAGGAGTATGTACACCCTCCGCCCCTGCCTCCTGAGCCGGATAGGCTGTTCTTCATTTCAGCTGCAGAATGCTCTGATGCAGCTACGGAATCTGTGAACAGTGGATGCTGCCATCCAGGTACACACAAAAGTGTGCCAACTAACTCTTTTAACTTCCCCAGTGTCAGTTTTCCAACTTCCATTTCACAGATTATAAAGAAGCCCTGAGAATCAAAGAACCCCAATTACTCGAACAAACATGGGTGGCTGACATAGGACAAAATACAGGTCTCCAGACTCTAACCACATGCTCATTCCTCAATTCCATTCCATTATCCCTACTGAGTAGGCTGCACACCTTGAATAAATGTTCCCCTAAATCTCTTGATGAACAAATCAGCTTTTGCTATTAGAGTCATGAAAATGTAGAATTTTGCACTGGAAAAGAACCCTAAACATCATTTAACTGAAAACTTTCCCCAATTAATTATGATGCCAGAATCCACTTGGCTAGGTCTATTCCTTCTTGAAGTAGAAGGTCGTCTCCATTCTACATAATAGATGTCTTCCCTATTTTGTAGGGCTAGGTCCAACATCATGAAAATTTGAGCACTAAGAAAATAACTCTTGACAATATTTCCCTTGCCATTTACCGTAATACTTTTATGTATCAAAAACAGAGAGAAATCTTTAGGGAAGGGCACCCTATTCTGCAACTATGTTACCATGGCATTTACTATATATAAATTACACAGAGATTATTGTATATAACTGCACATTGAAATATGGTTATATACGAAATGTTACTTCTCTTGTCTATCATTATTTTTCCCTGACTGAATTTCCTTTAATGAGTGGCTGGAAGAAATTTCTGTGTCATATATTAGGATGTCATATATATGCTTGGTTTGGTGGAGAGTTTCAATCAAAGATTTAAATTGTCTAATGCAAATTTTCAGATGACCAAACAATACTTTCCTTATGACCAGAAATAAGTACTAAGTATCATAAGCTCTGAGACAGAAGTGCCCAACTGTATACAAATATAAGATATTCTGAAATATCTGTAGAGTTTTGAGAAATTAGTTACATATTCAGTTGACCTACCCATGTGGGCACTGGCCATGATAGAAAAGTCTTTTTTTGTTGGTTTAATTCTCTCTTCAGACTGTGATTATTAATAGATAATGGCTAATTGTTTTAGAATTTACTGAGGACCACAATCATATATTAGATAAAAATTGAAATAAACTGACGTCGTTACTCCAACTTTACTATAAGTCAGGAAGTTGAATGGTGTATTGGAGAAAGACTAGACATTAGTACCAGAAAGACTTGAGTTGAAACCCTAGTTTTAATGTTTTTTAACTGATGCTTTGGGAAATTCACTGAAATATTTTGGCCCTCTCTTTCCTCATTTGTAAAAAGGGAATACTAGTATCTAATTCTAAGAATTTTTTTTTGAGAATTAGAAGTAATATACATAAGTTAGTCAACAAATTATAAGTATTAGATGCTTGTGAACAAGAAATACTAGTTTTTCCTTTCATAGAGATAGTTTAATGAATCATAGGAAATCATACTACTCCAATCTTTAAAAGTCATGTCTATTTATATGTCACTTATAAAAACAGATTCTTTCACTTTTCCATTATTTTTTTTAAATTTAAATTCAATTAGCCAATATATAGTACTTAGTTTCAGATGTAGTGTTCAATAAATTATCAGTTGTGTGTAACACTCAGTGCTCATCATATCACATGCCCTCCTTAATGTCCAGCAGCCAATTACCCCATCCTCCCACCCACCTCCCCTCTAGCAACCCTCAGTTTGTTTCCAATAGTTAAGAGTCTCTCATGGTTTTTCTCCCACTCTGATTCAGTTTTCTCTCCAAGCAAAGGAAACAGTCAAAAAAACTAAAAGGCAACCTATGGAATGGGAGAAGATATTTGCAAATGACATATCTGATAAAGTATCTAGGATCAGGGGTGGAGCAAGATGGTGGAGGAGTAGGAGACCTGGATTTCGTCTGGTTTCAGGAAGTCAGCTGGATAGGGATCAAACCATTCTGAACACCTACAAACTCAACAGGAGATTGAAGAAAAGAATAGCAACAACTCTCTGAACAGAAAAGCGACCACTTTCTGGAAGGTAGGACGTGCAGAGAAGTGAAACTGAGGCGATATTCAGGAGGATAGACGGCAGGGGAGGGGGCCTCCTTCGGCCGCTTCTGGCAAGTGATAGAGCGGCGGAGCACAAAATTGGAACATTTAGAAGTCGGCTCCGCTGAGGGACGTCGCTCCGGTGGCTAAGTGGGGGGTGGGACCCTCGCGGGACAGTGTGGTCTCAGGACCCTCGGGGTCACAGAAAGACCGGGGGTGCCTGAGTGCGGCAGAGCTCCCAGGTATCGGAGCAGAGAAGCCAGCTGCATAGACGGAGCCGAGGCGCGGGCTCTCAGCTCGGGGTTGCCATAAACTGTGATCCACGGCACAGTCGGGCCACTGCTCCTCCAGCAGGGACCCAACAAGCGGCAGATCCGGGGAGACTCCCCTTCCTCCCCCGGGAGGAACAGTGCGGGAGCGCACCACAGGGATCTGCTGAGTTTGGAGACTCCACAACGTGTCGGGTGCCAGAGATAGAAATGCGCGGTCATAGGCCAGGTGAGCACGGAGTGCGGCCGGAGACCGGGGAGATTGGAATGACTGACTGCTTTTCTCTGGGGGGGCACTGAGGAGCGGGGCCCCGAGTTCTCAGCTCCTCTGGGGCGGAGATTGGGAGGCCGCCATTTTCACTCTTGTCCTCCAAAGCTGGACGGAAAGCTTGCAGGGAACAAAAGCTCCGGAGAGCAAACCCGAGCGGATTACTTAGCTTGGACCCGGCAAGGGCGGGGCAGTTCTGCCTCCAGCAAAGACATTTGGGAACCATGGCAACAGGCCCCTCCCCTAGAAGATCAGCGAGAACAGCCAGCCAAGACCAAGTTTACTGATTAATGAGAACGGCAGAACTCCAGCGCTAGGGGAATAATGCACATAGAATCTATGGCTTTTTTACCATGATTCTTTAGTCTTTCAAAGTTAATGTTTTTTTAACTGTCTTTTTTTCTTTTTCCCTTTTTCAACCAACATGTTATCAACATCTTATCAATCCTGTTTTTAAAAAAGATTTTTATTTTTCATTTTTAGAGTCATATTTTATCCCTTCATAGTAGTTACCCTTATTTTTGGCATACACATATATATATAGCTCTCTCTTTAAAATTTTGAGATAGTTTCTTCTAACAGATAAAATATACCCTAAATCTCTAGTGTATGGTTTTGTTCTACTCTCCTGCCTGATCACATTCTCCTTTTTTTTTTTTTTTAAATCTCTTCTTTCTTTTTTCAAACAACTTCTTAACAATTTCTTTTATAAAATTTTTTATAATTTTCATCTTTACAGTCATATTCCATCCCTTCATCATATCAACCCTTATTTTTGTACATATATAAGTTTTTCTTTCTTTAAAATTTTGGGAGGCACTTTCTTCTAAAAGACCAAAATACACCCAAAATCTAGTGTGTGGCACTGATCTCTGCACCAGCCTGATCATATTTGATCATATTCTGTCTTTTTTTGTTTTGTTCTCTTTTTGTTTGTTTTTATCTTTTTCTTTTTGTTTTTTTTTTTCTTTCTCTTTTTTCTTTCTTTCCCTTTCTTTTCCCCCTGCTTCAGGTCTTTTCTGATTTGTTTAGAGTATATTTTCTGGGGACGTTGTTACTCTGCTAGCATTTTGTTCTCTCATTAATCTATTCTCCTCTGCACAAAATGACAAGACGAAAAAATCACCTCAACAAAAAGAACAAGAGGTAGTACCGACTGCCAGGGACCTACTCAATACGGACATTAGTACGATGTCAGATCTAGAGTTCAGAATCATCACTTTAAAGATACTAGCTGGGCTTGAAGAAAGCATGGAAGTTATTAGAGAAACCCTTTCTGGAGAAATAAAAGAAATAAAATCTAATCAAGTCGAAATAAAAAAGGCTATTAATGAGGTACAATCAAAAATAGGGGCACTAACTGCTAGGATAAATGAGGCAGAAGAGAGAATCAGTAAT
>NW_027767014.1:0-3926 GCF_054177405.1 Leptonychotes weddellii
AGTTCCATCCACGTCGTTGCAAATGGCAAGATCTCATTCCTTTTGATGGCTGCATAATATTCCATTGTATATATATATCACTTCTTTATCCATTCATCTGTTGATGGACATCTTGGCTCTTTCCATAGTTTGGCTATTGTGGACATTCCTGCTATAAACATCGGGGTGCACATACCCCTTTGGATCCCTACATTTGTATCTTTGGGGTAAATACCCAGTAGTGGATGCCTTTTGTTTCTTTTTGTTGTCTGATTGCTATGGCTAGGACTTCCAGTACTATGTTAAACAACAGTGGCAAGAGTGCACATCCCTGTCTTCTTCGTTAAGGGAAAAGCTCTCATTTTTTTCCCCATTGAAGATGATGTTAGCTGTGGATTTTTCATAAGTGGCCTTTGTTATGTTGAGGTATGTTCCCTCTAAACCTACTTTGTTGAGGGTTTTTATCATGACTGGATGTTGTACTTTGTCAAATGCTTTTTCTGTGTCTATTTAAATGATCATACGGTTTGTATTCTTTCTCTTATTGATGTAATGTATCATGTTGATTAATTTGTGAATATTCAAGTATCCTTGCAACCCAGGAATAAATTCCACTTGATCATGGTGAATGATTTTTTTAATGTATTGTTGGATTTGCTTTGCTAATATTTTGTTGAGGTTTTTTGCATCTATGTTCATCAGGGATATTGGCCTGTAGTTCACTTTTTCAGTGGTATCTTTATCTTGTTTTGGTGTCATGGTAATGCTGACCTCAGAATGAATTTGGAAGCTTTCCTCCCTTTTCTATTTTTTTTAATAGTTTGAGAAGAATAAGTATTAACTCTTCTTTAAATGTTCGGTAGAATTCTCCTGTGAAGCTATCTGGTCCTGGACTTTTGTTTGTTGGGAGTGTTTGATTACTGATTCAACTTCTTGGTTGGTTATGTATTTGTTCAAATTTTCTGTTTCTTTCTTTTTTAATTTTGGTAATTTATATTTATATAAAATTTATATTTTGGTATTGATATCTGGAAATTATCCATTTCTTCCAGGTTGTCCAATTTGTTGGCATATAGTTTTTCATAATATTCTCTTAAAATTGTTTATATTTCTGTGGTGTTGGTTGTTATTTCTCCCTTCTCATCTGTGATTTTATTTCTTTGAGTCCTTTCTCACTTTTTCTTGATAAGTCTTGCTAGAGATTTATCAATTTTATTGATTTTTTCCAGGAACCAGATCCTGGTTTCATTGGTCTGTTCTATTGTTTTTTTTTTAGTTTCTTTTTTTCTTTCTTAAAAGATTTTATTTATTTATTTGAGAGAGTGAGAGAGAGCATGAGAGGGAGCAGGTCAGAGGGAGAAGTAGACTCCCCGCTGAGCTGGGAGCCTGACCGCAGGACTCGATTCTGGGACTCTGGATCATGACCTGACCCGAAAGTGGTCACTTAACCAACTGAGGCACCCAGGTACCCCTTTTGTTTCTATATCATTTATTTTTGCCTTAATCTTTATTATTTGCTTCCTTCTGCTGGTTTTAGTTTTGTTTCTTGTTCTTTTCTAGCTCCTTTAGGTGTCAAATTAAGTTATTTATTTGAGATTGCTGTAAACTTCCCTCTTAGAACCACAAAGGTTTTGAACTATTGTGTTTTCATTTTCATTTGTTTCCATATAGTGTTTTATTTCTTCCTTTATTTCCTGGTTGGCCCATTCATTGTTTATTAGCATGTTATTTAAGCTCCATGTATTTGTGGCCTTTCCAGATTTTTTTCTTGTGGTTGACATCTACTTTCATAGCATTGTGGTCACAAAAGATGTTTGGTGACTTCAGTCTTCTTGAATTTGTTGAGGCTTGTTTTGTGTTCTAATGTGATCTATTTTAGAGAATGTTCCATCTGTACTTGAAAAGAATGTGTATTCTTCTGTTTTAGGATCGAATGTATAAATATATCTGTTAAATCCATCTATTCCAGTGTGTCATTCAAAGCCATTGTTTCCTTATTGATTTTCTGTTTAGATGATCTGCTCATTGATGTAAGTGGGATATTAAAGTTCCCTACTATTATTGTATTATTATGATTAGTTCTTTTATGTTTGTTATTAACTGTTTTATGTATTTGGGTGCTCCTATGTTGGTGCATAAATATTATAATTGTTGTATCTTCTTGTTGGATTGTCTCCTTTATTATTATGCAGTGTCTTTCTTTGTCTCTTGTTAACAGTCTTTGTTTTATTTTTATTAAAAAAATTCTTTTTAAAATTTACATATAATGTATTATTTGTTTCAGGGGTATGGGTCTGTGATTCATCAGTCTTACACAATTCACAGCACTCACCATAGTACATACCCTCCCCAATGTCCATCACCCAGCCACCCCATCCCTCCCACCCCCTCCACTCCAGCAACCCTCAGTTTGTTTCCTGAGATTGAGTCTCTTATGGTTTGTCTCCCTCTCTGGTTTTGTCTTGTTTCATTTTTCCCTCCCTTCCCCTATGACCCTCTGTCTTGTTTCTCAAATTCCTCATATCAGTGAGATCATATGATATGTGTCTTTCTCTGATTGACTTATTTTGCTTAGCATAATACCCTCTAGTTCCATCCATGTTGTTGCAAATGGCAAGATTTCATTTTTTTGATGGCTTCATAATATTCCACTGTATATATATATATACCACATCTTTATAGTCTTTGTTTTAAAGTCTATTTTGTCTGATGTAAGTTTTGCTATTCTGGATTATTGGTTTTAAAACATATTTCTTTATCATTCAAAAATCATTACAAAATATTTTTCAAATGAATTAATATTTTCATAACATTTTATCCTTTTAAAATAACTCTATGTGATTTTACTTTTTCTGTTCACAATTTAATGTATTTCTATTATTCTCTTTATTTTTTTTATTTTTATTTTTTTAAAGATTTTATTTATTTTTTAGAGAGCGAGCGAGAGAGAAACAGCATGAGAGGGGAGAGGGTCAGAGGGAGAAGCAGGCTCCCCGCTGAGTGGGGAGCCCGATGTGGGACTCGATCCCAGGACCCTGGGATCATGACCTGAGCCGAAGGCAGACGCTTAACCATCTGAGCCACCCAGGCGCCCTCTCTTTATTTTTAAATGGGCTAACTAATGATTTATTTACGTACTGCTAGTTTTCCATGGATTCTATTGGATTAATTTTTCTGTTTTCTTAATAGCTTCTTTTGGTTCATTTCACAAATATTTATTTAAAGTGCTTATATATTTTCAGCATTGTTGAAGGAAATGGGGTTATAGTATAGTATAAGATTGAGAAGTTCTCATGAGACTTACAGTTTACAAGCAGAAACACACAATACCTAAATAAACAACTGATAACTAATATCATTATATATGTATGTAGTTCCATGAAAAAATAAAACTGAATCAAGTGCTAAAAGTGTCTTGAGTCTATGTCATTTTAGATAGAAAACTTTGCTGTTATTAACTTCTTCTGTTTCCCTTTTTTTGTTTCTATATATTTAAAAAAAAGAATTAGCTTCTGTGTTTTTATACCTTTTAATAATTAATCTATTTAAAACTACTGGTTCAAGAAGGAGATACCCTCAAGTTCAATTTCATTGTGTCTGGGATATTATTCTTGAAGATGCTAAGGAGAGGGAAGTATATAATATGCCACTGGATTCATTCCTCAGCTTTTCTCCATACCTATTAAGAGAATATGTAGGAGATAATTTATGATGATCTTTATGGGGTGACTGATGATCTTCAAGGGCTGGAGTGAGCAGGGAAGTGTTCATTATGATGTGTGTTTCACTTTGAGTTGATCCTAAATCTTGCCCTGCCTCTTAAGTAAACTATGGTGCTCCTGTACTTTCAAAAGAAGATAAATATGAGGGGGGGCGGAGCAAGATGGCGGAGGAGTAGGAGACCTGGATTTCGTCTCCTCTCAGGAATTCAGCTGGATAGGGATCAA
>NW_027767015.1:0-296 GCF_054177405.1 Leptonychotes weddellii
ACGCATGAAAGTGCCCTGTGCCATTGGTGTGTTTTTTCCACCATCTAAAAAGGGCAGATTTCCTTGTCTTCAGCCAAGATAAAATCATTGTTGTTGCTGTTGTTTTTAAATGGTTCCTTTTCCCTTCTACATACACAAACTCGTATTCTAATTGTGTTATCAGAGAGGTAAGATAAAAATAGCCTATGTTTGTTTTAAGATTTTTTTTTATTCTTATGTTAATCCCCATACATTACATCATTAGTTCTAGATGAAGTGTTCCATGATTCATGGTTTGTGCATAACACCCAGTGCTC
>NW_027767016.1:0-296 GCF_054177405.1 Leptonychotes weddellii
ACGCATGAAAGTGCCCTGTGCCATTGGTGTGTTTTTTCCACCATCTAAAAAGGGCAGATTTCCTTGTCTTCAGCCAAGATAAAATCATTGTTGTTGTTGTTGTTTTTAAATGGTTCCTTTTCCCTTCTACATACACAAACTCGTATTCTAATTGTGTTATCAGAGAGGTAAGATAAAAATAGCCTATGTTTGTTTTAAGGTTTTTTTTTATTCTTATGTTAATCCCCATACATTACATCATTAGTTCTAGATGAAGTGTTCCATGATTCATTGTTTGTGCATAACACCCAGTGCTC
>NW_027767017.1:0-296 GCF_054177405.1 Leptonychotes weddellii
TCTTCTTCTTCTTCTTTTTTTTTTTTTTAAGAGTTATTTATTTATTTGAGAGAGTGAGACAGAATGAGCACACACACAAGTGGGAAGAGGGGCAGAAGGAGAGGGAGGGAATCCTTAAGCAGACTTTCCACTGATTGCAGATCCCTTTGGGGTTCCCCATGTCAGGACCCTGAGATCATGACCTGAGCTGAAATCAAGAGTTGGATGCTTAACTCAGGCTCCCAGGCTCCCTTGAGTATGAATCCTCTGAGGCTGTCCTGTGAAATCTGAGAACACAGCCTTTAAAAAATAAAGCA
>NW_027767018.1:0-296 GCF_054177405.1 Leptonychotes weddellii
AAAAAAAAAAAAAATTCCTGGTACACTGAATTCCTTTCTCTACATATTTACATCCATCTCAAGGACTTAGGTCCTTATGTAGGTTAGTTTTTTTGTGTTTTTTTTTAAGGTTTTTATTTATTTATTTGACAGAGAGAGACACAGCGAGAGAGGGAACACAAGCAGGAGGAGTGGGAGAGGGAGAAGCAGGCTTCCCGCCGAGCAGGGAGTCCGATGCGGGGCTCAATGCGGGGCTCGATGCGGGGCTCGATCCCAGGACCCTGGGATCATGACCTGAGCCGAAGGCAGATGCTTAA
>NW_027767019.1:0-296 GCF_054177405.1 Leptonychotes weddellii
CAGAAAAGTTAAGGTTACCACTCTGAAATGTAGGGTTTTGTATTGTTTTATAGATTTTATTTATTTATCTGTGATGGCGAGAGAGCACAAGCAGGGGGAGCTGCAGGCAGAGGGAGAAGCTGGCTTCCCGCTGAGCAGGGAGCCTGATGCGGAACTCGATCCCAGGACCCTGAGATCATGACCTGAGCCAAAGGCAGACGTTTAGCCAATTGAGCCACCCAGGTGCCTGAAATGTAGGTTGTTAACAGAAGTTTTTAGAGCAGGATTTCTAGTAGATCAGGACCTACCCAAAGATC
>NW_027767020.1:0-296 GCF_054177405.1 Leptonychotes weddellii
GCCCCCAGGGGGATGGGCCAGATGCTTCCGGGGCTCCTGCCGACCCCAACATTCTGTGGGTCCCTGACCCCGTGTTGGGGGCAGCTGGAGCAAAGGGTCTGGGCTCAGGGATGAGGCTGGGCAGGGGCCTTGGGGTCGGCAGCATCTCTGAGCTAAGCCCTGGGTGGGGGTGACTGGGAAGAGGGGGCTGGTGGCCCCTGGGGACAGGCCCGGGGGTCGGGGTGCCCAGCGGGGGTCCTGGGCCAGGGCAGCAGGAAGGAAGCCAGAGGGGCAGGACTCCACACCCTGGGCTGGGA
>NW_027767021.1:0-296 GCF_054177405.1 Leptonychotes weddellii
GCGCCTGGGTGGCTCAGTCGTTAAGCGTCTGCCTTCGGCTCAGGTCATGATCTCAGGGTCCTGGGATCGAGCCCCGCATCGGGCTCCCTGCTCCGCGGGAAGCCTGCTTCTCCCTCTCCCACTCCCCCTGCTTGTGTTCCCTCTCTCGCTGTGTCTCTCTCTGTCAAATAAATAAATAAAATCTTTAAAAAAAAAAAAATTACTAACCAGAATCTATTTGAGCTATGTCAAGACATAAATATTTGCTTCATAGATTTTATTAAATATTTTAAATGTTATTTTTCTATTTGAAAAAC
>NW_027767022.1:0-296 GCF_054177405.1 Leptonychotes weddellii
ACTCCGGGATCATGACCTGAGCCGAAGGCAGTCGCTTAACCGAGCCACCCAGGCGCCCATGTTATTTATTTATTTGAGAGAGAGAGCCAGAGGACGAGCAAGCAAGCATGAGCAGGAGGGGTAAAGGGAGAGGAAGAGGGAGCGAGAGAATCTCAAGTAGACTCTGTGCTGAGCGCAGAGCCTGAAGCAGGGCTCGATCTCATGACCTTGAGATCACAACCTGAGCCAAAACTAGGAGTCAGATGCTCAGCCGACTGTGCCACCCAGGCACCCCTCAAGTAAACTCTTTAAAAAAA
>NW_027767023.1:0-296 GCF_054177405.1 Leptonychotes weddellii
AGACGCAACAACGTTTGTAGGTATTCCAAAACCAAATAAACATTATTTTTAATCTTTATATTATTTGCAATTTTTCTTTCCATTCAACTTAAGAATTCGACTGTCCAGTTGTGGGTTGTAGAGTGATTGTCTGCTCCTTTATTCTTTTACTATCCCTCCTTAAATTCCAGAGGTCCTCATCTCCCCTACCCATTTTCAATAATGCTCCATTATTCTATCCTCCCTGAACAGCCACTCTCTGGGGTCAATATAATCCCTACCTAGGGCTGTCTCTCCACTCCTTCTGATTATTCAGA
>NW_027767024.1:0-296 GCF_054177405.1 Leptonychotes weddellii
AAATGATTCCCTCTGACTAATAATATCACACTTTCCCTTGTTCTTCCGTGTCAAAGACTCTCATTTCTGCTGTTATGGTGACATCAACAGAATCCACTTGTTAAAGGTTTTCAGAAGTATTAAGCGACATGTCAACTCTACTAGCCACAGTCGCTTACAGTTGACCAGGTTCATGTCTATTTATCTATTTAAATATTTATTTATGTAAATATTTATAAGATTTGGATTTTTTCATGTAATATGTGCACCTTTATATTGCAGAATATAATAAAATATATATTTTTTTAAGATTTTAT
>NW_027767025.1:0-3925 GCF_054177405.1 Leptonychotes weddellii
AAAAAGATAAATACCCCAATATAAAAATGAGTAAAATTAATAGATAAGCAATTTTATTAAAGTAATATAGTAACCATAGAAATTCAAATGAAAGCAGCAATTATATACCTTATATTAGCTCCTAGGCTAGTAAATACTACAAAAAGATAATGCAAAATATTGTTGAGGGTGTGGAGAAACCAGAACTCTTATACGTTGGAGGGTATTTTGAAAGTATCAAAAAGCCCAACACTTTCCCTTCTAGGATAACATTCTTTTTTTTTTTTAGTACATCATTAGTTTTTGATATAATGTTCAATGATTAATTAGCACAAAGATGTATATACAATGACATGTATTTTAGTATGGTTTATAATAGTAACCCAATATAACCCAATAATATCTTGCAATATTAAATTAACCAAGTCATGATATATTCATAGAACAGAAGTTGTTAAACCTGAAGATTATGTTTGTTTAATAATACTATGAACATTTTCCAATGTCATTAAATGTCCTACTTTAGTATGCTTCCAAGTTTTCACTATTAAATATATGATGAACATAATTGCATATAAACTTTGTATATATCTATGATTATTTTAAGGATAAATTCCTAGAAATGGATTTATTAGGTCAAGGGATATAAACATTTTTAGGATTCTTGCTATAGATTAATTGAATGGATTTTGAGGAAAGAAGCAATAATACAATTCTGTTACCAAAGTTCCTAGATATTTATTAAGAGCAAGTTCTTGAACATGTCTGACCTTATACTTTATTTTTACTTTTTTACCGTATACTTTAGTTACTTTTTCTTTTATTGTATCTTTTTTGCTTTATTTATTTTATTTATTTTATTATTTATTTTTGTTTTTATTTTTTTAAATTCAATTAGCCAACATATCGTACATCATTTGTTTTTGATGTAGTGTCTTAAATTCGTATAGGCCTTACTACTATGACAAATGAGAATACAATTTATCACATTGAAAGTGTTTTTTCCTATTTTTTTTTGTTAAGAACATTTCCATATTGTCATTTTTTATCATTACAGACGTGGGTTGGCAATAAGAGAAGAAAAATGAGTAGTAAGAATTCTGAATCAGGAGCAGCAACAACAGGAACTCTTCCTGGTACCTCTTTGACATCTCCAGACATTACAGTCAGGAATGTAGTTAACATCACTCGGCCGTCAAGCCAACAGTCTTCTTGGACATCTGCCAATAATGATGTCATTGTAACTGGCACATACAGTCCATCAAGTTCATCAAGTAGGCAGGGGACAACCAAACATTTAGATACACAACTTACAGAAGCACATAAAATTCCTATTCAGAAAACAGCCAGTAAAAATGATACTGAATTTCAGTTGCACATTCCTGTTCAAAGACAAGTAGCACACTGTAAAAATGCCTCTCTGCTCTTAGGTGAAAAAACAATTATCTTGTCAAGACAGACAAGTGTGCTAAATGCTGGAAATTCAGTATACAGTCACACAAAGAAAAACTATGGAAGCTCTTCAATGCAAGCCTCTGAGGTGATGGTACCTCAAAAGCCACCTGTGTGCCACCGACCTTGCAAAATTGAACCAGTTGGAGTTCAAAGGTCATATAAGCCTGAACACACAGGTCTAGCATCGCATAACTTATGTGGGCAAAAGCCACCTATTAGAGACCCTTACTGTAGAACACAAAACTTGGAAATCCGTGAGGTATTTTCACTGGCTGTTAGTGATTACCCCCAGAGAATTCTGGGAGGAAATGCTCCACAGAAGCCTAGTTCAGCAGAAGGAACTTGTTTGTCCATTGCAATGGAGACTGGAGATGCTGATGATGAGTATGCCAAAGAGGAAGAGTTGGCATCTATGGGAGCACAGATACCAAGCTACTCAAGATTTTATGAAAGTGGCAGATCCCTTGGAACAGAGAACCAAAGTACACCATTGCCTGGACCAGGAAGAAATATGCCAAATTCACAAATGGTGAATATTAGAGATTTGTCAGACAATGTACTGTATCAAAACAGAGACTACCATTTGACACCACGGACCTCATTACATACAGTAGCTACCACAATGTACAGTAATACAAATCCATCACGGAGTAATTTTTCTTCACATTTTGCATCATCAAACCAATTGAGGTTATCACAAAACCAAAACAATTACCAGGTAAAGTATGCGTTTATTTTATAAAAGTTTTTAAAAAGTTTTGTTTGGTATAAAAAGCTGTGTTTGATATACAGTTAAACATGAGACCTGGCTTACTTAACTCCTATTTTGAAGTAATTTGAGAATTTTTGCTTCAAAGTGGTGGTTTGGGACCTTTGAAGAATCTTGTGCTTTCTTTGTCATGTTTAAAATGGTGAATTTTCCCCCAATGGAATATAAAAATGGAAGCTTTCTCCTGACATTTAAAACTCTTTTGTTCAGGAAATAGTAGTCTTATGGGAAGCATGGCATTTCCCATCACTAAAATAGGACTAAATTGATTCTTCTCAGCCCCTTTAACATAGATTATTCCGGTAATGGCTTTTAGTTGAAGTTTGGGAAGCTGTCACCAGATGAGTGGTGCTTTCTGTGGATATATGGCAAAGCAAGTCAATCATTTCCCCAAGAGATGATGGCTAAGAAGTCAGAGTATGCAGTAACTCAGCCAACTGCTTTTTCTAAAAGTAAATGCTTTCCTAAAACATCAAGTGGAACGTTGATCAAGTTTTAAAAGTGTTTCTAGGGAAGAGACATTCAGAGTAAAATTTAAAGCAACTTTAGTCCTGTGCAAAAAATAAATATTATTTCTTCACTATTTCACATAATCAGTTGTTTAGATGTGCTTTAAATAATCTCAACAGTGATGTGGAAGCCCACCTCAGAATATCTCCTAAGGCCATAGATTTCTCTGAAAAAAATGCTTCTGAGAATTTGAATAGCAGGGCATGGAAGTTTGCTATTTTTCCTTGCTACTGGCTGGACCCTTTGAATTTTTCAACCACAGTATTTAGGTTTAAGGTGGACTTAAGGTCCTTCCAGGCTATTCTCAATCAATATAAGGAACCAGTTTCTCTTAACTCCATCTTATAGCTCCCTGCTTCAAAATGAAAAACAGTAACAGAGTATAGGAAGAATCTCTCTATCATCATCATTAGTATTCATTTATTATAGAGAATCTACTCATTTTTTCTGTTTGTTCTTCCCTAAAGCATGCTTAAAGTAACATTGAATCATACCATTAAAATCTTCTATCAAACCAGCTTTAATTCACCTCCTCCTTTGTACTTCTTTACCCCTTTAGTGTTGTTCTTAATAATATTAATGACAATAAAATTTACCATCTGTTGAAGGACTTCCACACACCAAACATCATTAGTCACTTTATGTACCTGATTTCATTTAATCTTCTGGACATATAGGCCACTCTGGACATACAGGTATTTTATATATATTTCAGTAACTTGTCCAGGATCATATAGCCAGTAAGTACATGACAGAACCAGTATTCCAACTAAGAAATATATCACGTGTATTTTTTCTGCTTTATCATACAGCCTAGTTATTTCAACTGTGTTAGAATTATTTGGAAGCCTGAAAGTACAGATTAATTTTTATTTTTTCATAAGCCAAACACTCCCTTAAAAATAACTTAACCTATGCCTTTTTATAGTCTATTTTTTTCCTGACAGAACTTTTAAAGGAATTAAATTTGTTTTATATAAAAGAAACTCTTAAAATGAATAAAACTTAGCAAATTTTTTTTTTAAAGATTTTATTTATTTATTTGACAGAGAGAGACACAGCGAGAGAAGGAACACAAGCAGAGGGAGTGGGAGAGGGAGAAGCAGGCTTCCCGCGGAGCAGGGAGCCCGATGTGGGGCTCGATCCCAGGACCCTGGGATCATGACCTGAGCCGAAGGCAGATGCTTAACGACTGAGCCACCCAGGCGCCCC
>NW_027767026.1:0-296 GCF_054177405.1 Leptonychotes weddellii
AACTATATGCTATTAATCTATGCGATGGACAAACAGGCATACATTATAATGAAAAATCTAGGGGAAAAATTCTCCCAGATTCAACCTTTCCTTCAACTAGGGTTGCTGCTTCCAGCCCAGCAGGCCCTGCACTGTGGGACGTCAGAATGCCATTCATACCAGTTAGCCGTGCGTGAATGCTGCTCCCCACCACGTCAGTGAACCACACATCGTATATGTTTTGTTCTGTTGAAATAAATGATTTAAGACTTAATGAATTTAATATACTTATTTATTTGTTTGTTTGTTTTTTAGAG
>NW_027767027.1:0-296 GCF_054177405.1 Leptonychotes weddellii
CTACCACTCTTCATCTCCACTGGTTTACTTGGGGTCCCATACTTAACCCCCTAACAGTATTTCCAAAATAATCCTGAGGGTTCCCAGGGAGATGGGATACTAGAAGAAGATCACCACCAGTAAATATCCAAATACATCGGATGCCACCAAGCCCAACTGTTTACATGTGACTCGGTAACACTGTGTAGTCCAGAGCAGGACTACATTGAAGGAAGTCGGACGGGCATCTGAGTTCCAACTCTGGTGTTCCCTGGTACAAATCACAGCTCACTGGACTTTAGTTTCCTTCCTCAAAC
>NW_027767028.1:0-296 GCF_054177405.1 Leptonychotes weddellii
ATAAATCTATAAAATGTAGATGTGAAAAAAATAAAAGTTAAAAAGTGACTTAAAAACATAAGTTGGGAAATAAGAATCTATTTGAAATGGGAACAGGGTAAAAAAAAAAAAAGAAACAAAAAGGAAATGTAAAATTTTAGCCTGAAGTATAAATGAGTCATGAGGGAACACATGGAGCTCAATATATTATTTTCCCCTGGCACTGGCATTTTACAGTCATGTGGGAAATAAGCTTGTCATTCACCTGTTCCTCCAGTCTGTCTTCTGGGGGAGGGGTCTGTTTCTCGGCCTCTCAG
>NW_027767029.1:0-296 GCF_054177405.1 Leptonychotes weddellii
AGATATAATCCCAACACTTCTGATTACAGCGATCTATGAGAAGAAACATATACAATGCACTGGCTTTGAATGAGAGAAATTTATGCTCTCCTCTGTCACATTTACACTCTACACTCTTCAAGCTCAGGACACCGTCTATCAGGAGAGGACAACTGAGATTGTTGGAACATTGTAATGCATTCTCTAAATGGTGGAAATCATCACCATCGTCATTCTTCTTATCTTGATTGAGGATCCCTGCCAGATCCAGGTTGACTCCAACAAGAACATCTTGATGCCTATATCCTGGCATTCTG
>NW_027767030.1:0-296 GCF_054177405.1 Leptonychotes weddellii
CTCTCCCACCCTCCATACTTCATGCTGAAGTCTTAGGTTACTGCAAACTCACACCTTTGCAACAAACCCCAGGTCTAGCAAGAGCCCACGACAGCTTATACTGACCAGGAGAGAAGTTCCAAAAATCATAAGGTTTCAAGGGAAGACTAGGTAAACCCATGTCCTGCACAACGTACCCAGCCAAAGGGTCAAGCTGGGGTTGAAATCCAGCCCATGCTCCAGTCTCAAGATCTGAGCCCCAGTGCTAGGCTCAACCTACAGGAAGCAGTACCTTTTTCCTAACTGATTCACTCAAA
>NW_027767031.1:0-296 GCF_054177405.1 Leptonychotes weddellii
AAACCTGACAAGTTGGAGACTCTTTCCTGAGAGTTGAAGCCTGAATGCTGTCTGCTGGAGAACCACAAAGTGCTGATGTATTGAAGTCAAAAGCAGCCTTTTCTCAGAATCCCTCCGCCTCAAGGGACAGCAGGCCTTTGTTCAATTCAGTACTTCCATTTATTATTTGAGGTCCATCCACCTTAATGGAAGGCTAATTACTTTACTCAAAGTTTACGCATTTAAATGTAAATATCATTCAAAAGCACTCTCAGAGAAACATCCAGAATAATGCTTGCGATAAAGATGCCTCTATG
>NW_027767032.1:0-296 GCF_054177405.1 Leptonychotes weddellii
CAAAGCTATAGACCCATGAAACGGAACAGCTGAAAAGCAAACCCCTGTGTAAGGCTAGTATCTGGAAGAGTAGAGATGAGAAGATCGCCCAGAATGTAGCACAGGTATATGAAAGGATAAAAAATATGAACAGGAGATTAAGAAACATGATGGTTAGAATTAAAAGGATAATATAGATCTAATAGGAGTCCAAAAGAGAGAAAATGGAGAGACTAGGGAAATTTACTTTTATTCAAAGATAAATAATAGCTAAAATATTTTCAGAATAAAAATTCCATATGTGAACACTTGTTTGA
>NW_027767033.1:0-296 GCF_054177405.1 Leptonychotes weddellii
CACAGGGGGCTGAGGTGTGGGATTTATATTTGGGAAGTATCACTCTGTCAGCTTTAAAGATACAGCTTTAAAGATACGGTAGTAGTAGTAGGTTAGGAGGAAGAAGGCCAGTAAGTTGCTCAGGCAAGAGATGGTGACCACTGGAGTGAAGACATGTCCTTGCATATACAGAGCAGTGGGTAGACTCTATCTGGAATAGCACTAAGTCCCATCAGAGCTAAAGATGAGATCATTTTCATCATTCTCCATAATAGTAGCAAGGATCACCCCAGTCAGGCCCCATCGTGAGCATGTCA
>NW_027767034.1:0-296 GCF_054177405.1 Leptonychotes weddellii
CACAGGGGGCTGAGGTGTGGGATTTATATTTGGGAAGTATCACTCTGTCAGCTTTAAAGATACAACTTTAAAGATACGGTAGTAGTAGTAGGTTAGAAGGAAGAAGGCCAGTAAGTTGCTCAGGCAAGAGATGGTGACCACTGGAGTGAAGACATGTCCTTGCATATACAGAGCAGTGGGTAGACTCTATCTGGAATAGCACTAAGTCCCATCAGAGCTAAAGATGAGATCATTTTCATCATTCTCCATAATAGTAGCAAGGATCACCCCAGTCAGGCCCCATCGTGAGCATGTCA
>NW_027767035.1:0-296 GCF_054177405.1 Leptonychotes weddellii
ACCATGAGATCAGGAGTTGTATGCTCTATGGACTGAGCCAGACAGATGCCCTAAAGTGTCTTAAGTTTTAAAACATTAAACAAATATTTAAGTAAGAAAAAAAAAAAAATTAGTCACTGCTAGTAAACAAAAATTATGAATACAGGATTTGTCTTAATTCACAAAATGATGTTAAATAACTGGAATAATAAAATCAAGGGCTGTTTCCCAAACAAATCCATCAGAATTTGAAAAGTCTACTGAAATAATTAAATACTTTCACTTTTGGTTCAACTTTTTTTTTTCCCCACAAATTA
>NW_027767036.1:0-3925 GCF_054177405.1 Leptonychotes weddellii
CTCTGGCACGGCCATCACCCCTGCGTGGGCAGAACCCCCCTTCCCAGAGAAAACCCCCTTTCCATCCAGCTGTCCCTCCCTCCCCTTGTCCCGCTTCCCAAGCGTTGCAGCCTGGAGGTTACCGTCTGATTTCGGAATCTGCCCATGCTGAATGTTTCACAATATCTGTGCTCTCGAGCTGGCTTCTTTCACCAGACACGTTTTTGAGGTACATAGCACGTGTCAACACCTTGTTGCTTCTCTCGGCTGGGGAATGTTCCACTGTGTGCACATACACTTTGTGTCTCTCCCCGGCTGTTGTGGGTTACGTGGCTTGTCCTGGCCAGCCGGGTTCTGTGAGGAGAGCTGCTGTGAACACTGGTGCATGGGTATTTTCCAGCAGCGCTGAGCTGATGCTGCATCCAGCTGGGAAGGGGGAGCCGTGGAGGCTGCAGCCGGGGGTCTGGCCTTGAGGTGGGGTGCAGGCTCCTCCTGCTCCCTGGGGCCTTGGTGAACTGGGGTTTGATTTCCTGAGGCAGCAGGCGCAGGTGCCTAGGTCACAGTGAAAATTCTGTGAGACCGAAGAATGAGAGGTCCTTGGCCTGGCGTCCGGCCCAGGGATGCACGGACAGCTGTCTGTCCACCTGCACTCCAGGGGTGTGGCAGGGCGAGCAGCCCCTGACCGCCCCTAGCTCAGCTTCCCCTCTGGCATCGGCCCAGTTTTAAAGGCAGAATACGCTCCCTCTCCAACTCAGACGGGCCCATCTACAGAGCCGAGATGGTCATGGCAGAGGAGAGGAAAACCGGTGTCAACCCCTAGAAAGCTCTGGCCCAAGGGAGTGATGGCAGCAAGGAGCAGTCTTGGCCCAGGAAGTGACCGAGGCAGCCAAGCGCTCGGCCTGGGCCTGAGGTACTGGCCCAGACAGCCCTGATGTTCAGAGCCTGGCCAGGGGACGGGAGACTGCGGTTTGTCTCCAGAATGAGGGGGCACGCTGCATAGCCCACAGAGTTAGCTACAGGGGCTCCAGAATTTCCCGAGGAGCAGTTTGGAGGAGCGGGCAAGTGTGGCTCACTGGTGCATAAAGAATGGAGGGCCAAAGCCAGGGGCTGCCTCCCCCGCATGAGGGAGGTGGTACCAATGCGGGGCTGAGTTCAGGTGGTGGGGAACCTTCGGAAACCACCCTTGGGGTTACTCCTCCTGTTTCACCTGGGCGGGAGATACTGTCAGGGACACTGTGTGTATGGCCTTGCCCTCATAAATAAACCCTCTGTGAACAGTGTTGCAAATCCCTTACAACCTGTCTCATTCTCTCCTTGGGAGAAAATGCTAGAAGCAGACCCCCTGGCTCAGAGGATGTGAGCGTTTGGTGCTTGGAGAAACTGAAAGTCATTGACACGTCGTGCCCTGGGGACCAAGATGCCGGTCTCGTGGCCTCTCTGCTTCCACGTTTCGATCTTGCCTGATTTGTTAGGTGAGAATACATCTCACTAGCATTTGGTGTGCAAGCCTTTCATCCCTACTGTGCCATCAAATGCCTGTGAATGTACACGGCGCTGTTTCTCGTGGGGCTTAGCGTCCTGGGGGTGATAGGTGAGAGCTCTGAATACATCAGGGATGTAACGTCTGACCCAACTTGGGTCCCATGGTTTCTCTGTTCTGTTGTCTGTCCCTGAATTTCCTTTGCTAAAATGGCGTGGTCAAACCTGTGGCTCTGCAGCGTCTCCGCTTCCTGTCCAGGAGCCCAACGAGGACCCGGATTGTCTTCCAAATTGTCATGGTTCCATGGTATCTGTCAAGTCTTTAGCGCATCTGGAATTTGTTTCGGTGCTTGGCCAACGTGAGCTTCTCAGTGATATTTGAACACTCACAAACTGATATCAGTGGTAAAGTGGTCCTGAGATTCATTCAGAATCGTGCGCTGATTCTTTAAATATATGTAAACATATTGGGAGAGAAAGAGAATTCATATGCCATACAATTCACCAGTTAAAGTTTATAATTCAGTGGTTTTTAGCATATTCAGCATATGCTATTTTCATATACTTATTTTATTTTATATATTTTACATTTCTTATATATTTTTATACGTAAGATATCATAGTATATTTAGTATATCCATCTCAAATCGAATTTTAGAACAGTTTCATCACCCCCAACAGAGACCCTGTACCTTGGGATACACCCCCCATGTTACCAGCACCCTTCTGCCCCAGGCAAACACTCATTTACTTTCTCTCTATAGATCTGCCTTCTGGGCACTTGAGACAGGCGGCATTGTCCAATAGGTGGTATTTTGTGACTCCTTTTTCATTTCATGTACTTTCTACATTCATCCACACTGTAGCACGTTTCTGAAATTCGTGCTATGTTATTGTTGGATTACACTGCATGAATAGAGCACAGGCTACCAGCTCATCAGTAGATGAACACATGGCTTACTTCCACTTTGGAGGGATGACCAGGAATGCTGCTATGCCCATTTATGTACAGAGTTTCTGTGTTTTCATTTCTGTTGGGTGGAAACCCAGGAGGAGAACTTCCGGGCTAGATGATACCTCTGTGTCTAGTGTTTTTAGGAACTGCCAAAGTGTTTTCCAAAGTGGCTGATCGATCCCGTTTCTGCCAGCGCTGCACGAAGGTTCCGATTTCTCCCTGTCTTTGCCAACACTCTGTGTCCTCTGTCTTGGTGCATGCAGTCATCTTGGAGGTTGGGGTGTGTTTCCTTGTGGAGGTTTTGATACCCATTTCCCTGATGGTTATGATGTTAGGCATCTTTTTGTGTGCTTTTTGGTCTTTTCCATATCTTTTTCAGAGAAATATCTGCTCAGACCCATTGTCCACATTTTTCAAATTGGGTTATTTTTAAAAAATCAATTATTACTCAGTTGTAAGAGGTTTTATGTTCCATATCAGATACACATCTCCCAACATTTTGTCCCAGTCTTCTTAAGTCTTGCACAATTCACAGCACTCACCATAGCACATTCCCTCCCCATTGTCCATCACACATCCACCTACCCCTCCCACACTGTCCCCTCCAGCAACCCTCAATTTGTTTCCTGGGATTAAGAGTCTCTTACGGTTTGTCTCCCTCTCTGGTTTCGTCCCGTTTCCTTTTTTCCCCTCTTCCCCCATGATCCTCTGCCTTATTCCTCAAATTCTACATATCAGCGAGATCATGTGATCATTGTCTTTCTCTGATAGACTTCTTTCGCTTAGCATAATACCCTCTACTTCCAGCCACATTGTTGCAAATGGCACGATTTCATTTTATTGATGGCTGCATAATATTCCATTGTATATATATACCACAGCTTCTTTATCCATTCATCTGTCGATGGGGATCTAGGCTCTTTCCATAGTTTAGCTATTGTGGACCTTGCTGCTATACACATTGTGGTGCACGTGTCCCATTGGATCACTACATTTGTCTCTTTGGGGTAAATACCCAGCAGTGCAATTGCTGAGTCATAGGATAGCTGTATTTTCAACTTTTTGAGGCACCTCCATACTCTTTTCCAGAGTGGCTGCACCAGCTTGCATTCCCACCAACAGTGTAGCAGGGTTCCCTTTTCTCTGCATCGTCACCAACATCTGTCGTTTCCTGACTTGTTAATTTTAGCTGTTCTGACTGGTGTGAGGTGGTATCTCATGGTGGTTTTGATTTGTATTTCCCTGATGCTGAGTGATGCTAAGCACTTTTTTATGTGTCTGTTGGCCATTTGGATGTCTTCTCTGTAGAAATGTCTCTTCATGTCTTCTGCCCATTTTTTTATTGGATTATTTGTTCTTTGGTTGTTGAGTTTGATATGTTCTTTATAGGTTTTGGATAGTAGCCCTTTATCTGATATGTCATTTGCAAATATCTTCTCCCATTCTGTTGGTTGTCTTTTGGTTTTGTTGACTGTTTCCTTTGCTGTGCAAAAGTTTTTATCTTGATTAAGT
>NW_027767037.1:0-296 GCF_054177405.1 Leptonychotes weddellii
ACAAATTCAAAAGGGCATACACTGTCTTATGTTTATCAGAGCATTTAAATAATGCCAAAATAGGAAAGTAACATAAATGTCCAAAGATAGATAATGGATAATGTGTGTATACACACACACACACACACACACATATGTAGTTTGTAAATACACACAAGATATATATCTATATATATCTGGCCATTTGAGACAATGTGGGCGTCACTAGCTGGTACCATGCTAAGTGAAATACATCAGATGAAGAAAACCAAATACCATGTGATTTCACTTACATGTGGAATCTAAAAATCCAAACA
>NW_027767038.1:0-296 GCF_054177405.1 Leptonychotes weddellii
GGTTAAGCGTCTGCCTTCGGCTCAGGTCATGATCTCAGGGTCCTGGGATCGAGTCCCACGTTGGGCTCCTTGCTCCGCGGCGAGTCTGATTCTCCCTCTCCCTCTGCCCCTCCCCCGCTCACACTCTCTCTCGCTCTTTCTCAAATAAATAAATAAAATCTTTTTTTTTTTAATAAATAAAATCTTAAAAAAAAGAGTCATAAGGGAGGGAAAATGCATTTACAGTCCTGTACTGTAAAAAATCCACACGTGAGTGGATCCACGCAGTTGGGGCCATGTTGTTCAAGAGTCTATAC
>NW_027767039.1:0-296 GCF_054177405.1 Leptonychotes weddellii
AAGTGCTGTCATTTCTTCAGAAAGATTCTTTACCTGGGAAGATATCAACAGCAATGGAGTGCTCAAACAATTCAATCAGAAGCTATTGATTTTTTTTCCCCTTTCCTTTTCCTTTTTCTTTCTTTTTTGGCTACTGCGTCTCTACCTCCCCACAGGTGTTCACTGTGTTGGCTGCATCATCCTGAAACTGGAAGCCTCCCAGCTCTTCACTTCCTTGCTGGCCCGCCACAGAGCCTCAAATCCCCGCGTTAGCATCGTTCCTTCATAGAGGGGTTTATATCTTAGGAGGGAGTACC
>NW_027767040.1:0-296 GCF_054177405.1 Leptonychotes weddellii
CACAGTAAAACTATGGGACTTCATAGCTTGGGTCCCTGCATGTTATAATTTCATTCTGCCCTCCTCTTTTTCTGTATTCTCATTTTCCTTTTATCCTGACCCATTCTTCTCTTTATTCTTTATTTTAATGGGTGGTTTTCATTTTTTAAAAGATTTATTTATTTATTTATTTATTTATTTATTTATTTATTTGAGAGTGAGAGCACAAACAAGGGGAGGGGCAGAGGGAGAGGGAGAAGCAGGTTTCCTGCCTAGCAGGGAGCCCGATGCTGGGCTTGATCTCAGAACCACCCTGA
>NW_027767041.1:0-296 GCF_054177405.1 Leptonychotes weddellii
CACTTTCTAGACCCACGAGGAACTCCTCACAGGGGCTTGGGCAAGCAAGGCATGGTCTCTTCCTTTGTTCCGTCACGTAGTCTCTCTTTCTGGAAGAGACACTCAGCTCCCTGCAGGGCCAAGCTTAGAACAATAAACAGGAGGGACAGGGAGCTATTTCCCTTGTGTCTCCTGCCAAAGAAAGATGTTGGCATGGTGGTATCAGATCTCCAGGCCTTGGAGAGATCTCCCGAAGTCTGCCATGAGTCGCTGTGTCCCGGACTCCAGAGACTGTGTCTGTTGGGCCTATTGTGCCA
>NW_027767042.1:0-296 GCF_054177405.1 Leptonychotes weddellii
CTGGGAGTATACGTGGGCACAATATGCATGTTAAGTGACTGTGATGTACACTTTTATTATAGTACCTTTACATATGTGTATACACATACACACACATGTTTAAAAGAAAATGTTTCTTTAAGTGATAAATAGCATTGCAGTGAATCCGTGAACCCCTACAGGGGACATGCTGGAATATGTGGCCAGACAGGCACACTGGTATGGATTCTATGCTGCGAACATCCAGAGGGCAGGGCTAGGTCATAGCCTCTTTGTGTCACCTTCGGCACCTGGCACAGCCTCTATGGTCATTTCAA
>NW_027767043.1:0-296 GCF_054177405.1 Leptonychotes weddellii
GGGAACAGCCTCTGTGTTCCAGGGCTCTGTTCTTTTATTTCTTTGAATTGGACTTTTAGGGGGTTTTGTTTTGTTTTTGAGGCAGGAAAGTAACTGTGTCCATTGAGTTTACCCTCCTGAATTAGAATGCGCTCCTACCATCAGAGAGCTGTGCAGGGGTCTCTCTGCCCTGTTCTTCCCACCCCCCTCTTCAGTGTCAGTGCTGCCTCTGTTTCTGCCCATTGGCACTTCGCGCCTCTGCCTCTTCTTTCCGCCTTACTCCTCTGGCATCCTGGCTGCATCTGTGAAACCTAACC
>NW_027767044.1:0-296 GCF_054177405.1 Leptonychotes weddellii
GGGAACAGCCTCTGTGTTCCAGGGCTCTGTTCTTTTATTTCTTTGAATTGGACTTTTAGGGGGTTTTGTTTTGTTTTTGAGGCAGGAAAGTAACTGCGTCCATTGAGTTTACCCTCCTGAATTAGAATGCGCTCCTACCATCAGAGAGCTGTGCAGGGGTCTCTCTGCCCTGTTCTTCCCACCCCCCTCTTCAGTGTCAATGCTGCCTCTGTTTCTGCCCATTGGCACTTCGCGCCTCTGCCTCTTCTTTCCGCCTTACTCCTCTGGCATCCTGGCTGCATCTGTGAAACCTAACC
>NW_027767045.1:0-296 GCF_054177405.1 Leptonychotes weddellii
CCCCTAGAGCAGCCACCTGGCCCTAACCCCAGGTGCCTCAGTCCCCTCACCTCACACATGGGAAGTCTGCTCACTCCCTGGATGAGACTGGGGAGTGTGGGGCTGTTGGGGTGAGAAATTCTGGCTGGCCTTTCTGCTCTTTCTCCAGCAAGGGCGCGGCGTGGATGGGCTCAAGAAGGACAGACAGAAGAAACAACTGCGGAAAGTTGCTGAGGAAGGGCCGGGGCTAGCACGTAGGCATTTACGCGGCCCTCCGTGTGTGCCAGATACTGGATTCCCAGCTACGGGACAGGAAG
>NW_027767046.1:0-296 GCF_054177405.1 Leptonychotes weddellii
GTCATGATCCCAGGGTCCTGGGATCGAGTCCCACATCGGGCTCCCAGCTCAGCAGGAAGCCTGCTTCTCCCTCTCCCACTCCCCCTGCTTGTGTTCCTGCTCTCGCTGTCTCTGTCTCTGTCAAATAAATAAATAAAATCTTAAAAAAAAAAAAGAACTAGGTGACTAGGGGCGCCTGGGTGGCTCAGTCAGTTGAGCATCCGACTCTTAATCTCAGCTTGGTTCTCAATCTCGGGGTCATGGGTTCAGGCCCCACGTTGGGCTCCATGCTGGGTGTGGAGTCTACTTAAAAAAAA
>NW_027767047.1:0-3925 GCF_054177405.1 Leptonychotes weddellii
TCTCTCTCTCTCTCTGTCAAAATAAATAAATAAAATCTTTAAAAAGAAGAGTCCCTTATGGTTTCTCTCCTTCTCTGGTTTTATCTTGTTTCATTTTTTTCTTCTCTTCCCCTATGATCCTCTGCCTTGTTTCTTAAATTCCACATATGAGTGAAATGATATGATAATTGTCTTTCTCTGATTGACTTGTTTCGCTTAGCATAATACCCTCTAGTTCATCCACGTCGTTGCAAATGGCAAGATTTCATTTTTGATGGCTGCATAATAGTCCTGTGTGTGTGTGTGTGTGTGTGTGTGTGTGTGTGTGTGTATGTGTATACATACCACATTTCTGATTTTTAAATCTTGACTGAGACAGTGAAGATTGCTTCTCCTGGGCAGGCTGCTGAATGGTGTTTTTCAGACTGCACACACTGTTTCTAATTTGTGATCTGAGATACCAAAGTAGAAAATTTTTCCTTGTGTGAATCCTGCCTTCTCAATCCCGCCACATCCTGGGGTTCAGAATCCTGATTATGTTGTATTCAGTCTTGTTTTTGAAGGCAAAATGGTTTCCTCGTTGGAAATAAAAAAAAGATTCAGATGCGCTATCATTATCTGAAAGGTCGGACTAACATTTTCTCCTCATAATTAAGACTCTGCGCAGAGAATCACTACTTTATTTCTCTTAAGATGACAAACACCTGACTTGTGTTTCATGGCCCGAGCTTAGATACTTGTTTTCTGAGCATCACATTGGCCACACGGTCCAAGAGAGACGCAGGGAAACGAGATGATCTGAGGGGAGGTATGAGGTGTCAGGACATAAAACCTCTCATTTCAAAGGGCTGGGCTTACATTGTCCCACTTTCCTGAATGACTGGCAATTTAATGCCACTTAGGAGAGGTTACCTGCTTTCCGTATCACCAAAGATGGACAAGGGATATCGGGCCATGTTGGACACACTAATCTGGTGGTGAGTGTGTAGGAGGGAGGGGTTTGCTTTCTCCTGAAGCTTTATCGTTTTTGAAGGATAGATTTTCATTTGTCGGAAAGGATGTAGGGAAGAACCCTTCTGAAGGGAGAGGGGTGTCCCTGACCATCAGGGTTTTCCGGCCCCATGGTTGTTCCTTCCATGTCTCCAGTCCTCACTGCGGGCCTCTTGAGCTGTTTCTACTTTAAAGTGCGGAATTCCACTTTGACGCTTGAACTGTGCATGAACGGGCGCCTCTGTGCACACAGCCTACGGGTGTCGGCTAAAAATGAGAACCTGATGTGGGCCCCACCTACTGTCACAATTTAAGCTACGTCTCATTTGGCCATGGGATGAGGGGACTGTCACGTGAAGTGCGCCCTTTCCAGGGTAGCTCAACAGCCTCAGAGGTCACACTGCGGTTTCCAAAGGCAAGGACATCCTGTTCTGGGTTTTAAATAGATAAGTGTGGCATTTAAGGAGTGTGAAGTAATCCTCAAAAATGGCCACTTAAGGAGGGATGTTTATGAAAAGGCAATGCTGGGTGAACCCCCTCCAGGGCTTTTAAAGGGAAGCTCTGTGAGCTCTCGTGGCTGGAATTCAGTGCCAATTACAACAGTACCACATGTGGGGCCTTTGGCAGAGGTGGTCTCCTCCCATTCCCAGGGCAGCCCGACGAGGCAGGCCTTATCATCCCCAGTCCACAGATAAGGAAACTGAGGCTTGGGTCACAGCGGTGGAGAGCTAAAGAGCAGGACCACAGCTGGGCCCATCCGGGTTAAGCGCCTGCTTTTTTTTTTTTTTTTTTTTTTTTTTATCATACCAGCCAGCCCTCAAGGAAAGTTCTGGCTTAATCGGTCTCATGCCACTCAGGGCTCAGAGGTTGGCATCCTTGGGACTTTGGTCAGGCAGAACTTTCGGAGACTTTGCCCCTTGTCGATGAAACTTAGTGTTTCACTCATCTTCCAGCCAATGGCTGACACTTTCAGAACCAAGGTCAGTGTGGCCATGGTTAACAGCTGACTTCCAGAGAAGGAGCTGATGAGTGAAGCCTCTGGGGCCTGCTTCCCAGGCTAGGCCCGGGGCAAACGTGGACAAGCAGAAACACAGAAATTACCTGGAGAGTGCAGAGAACCAGCTTCTTCAGGAGCCAAGCAATGCAGATAGCTGATGTGGCAGCCAGCCAGCTTGGTACTCAGGGTGGCCAAAGTGACTGGGATGAGATTCATGCCAACTGCAAACCACGGCGGCCTCCTTAGCCTCACGACCCCCTTTGTGTCCCTAGCACGGCACCTGTTTCACACTCTGCTTCAGCCACGACCAGGCTTGTACAACCTGTCTCTTCCATGACCCCATGAGCTGTTTGCAGGTGTGAGTAGTCACCCCCCACTGGGATTCCCCGGGAGCTGGTTTGTGCCTGGCACATGGTAGGTCGAGGCTTGGCTGAACTGAGAAAAAAATTCACATCAGAAGCAGCCAAGAGATGCTTCTTGGCCCTTCTTGGCACAAACAGCAGTGAGAAGATGAAATTAATAGCTCCCCATTTTTAGACTAGCTTGGACTAATGAGAATATGGCTAAACCACGAGCTAGGAGAACTGATTCGAATCTGGGCTCTGCTACTCTTTCTAGTTGGATGACTCTGGGCAAGTTATTTGATCCATTTGAGTTTGAGTTTCTGGCATAAAAAACATGTCCTGGGGCGCCTGGGTGGCTCAGTTGATTAAGAGTCTGCCTTCAGTTCAGGTTATGATCCCAGGGTCCTGGGATCGAGTCCCATGTCAGGCTCCCTGCTCAGCAGGAAGTCTGCTTCTCCCTCTCCCTCTGCCTGCCGCTCCCCCTGCTTGTGCTCTCTCTCTCTGTCATATAAATAAATAAAATCTTTTAAAAAAATGAAAAAATAGGGCGCCTGGGTGGCTCAGTTGGTTAAGCGACTGCCTTCAGCTCAGGTCGTGATCCTGGAGTTCCGGGATCGGGTCCCACATCGGGCTCCCTGCTCGGCAGGGAGTCTGCTTCTCCCTCTGACCCTCCCCCCTCTCGTGCTCTCTCTCAAATGAATAAATAAAATTTAAAAAAAAAAAAAATGAAAAAATAAAAAATAAAACACGTTTCCTAATCAATCTGAGGCTTAAGAGAAATGCATGAGCTCACACAGATGAAAACACTCTTAAATGGGAAGTACAAGGTGGACAATTTTTGTGCTATTGAAAAAAAAGTAATGAATAAGTCCAGTTATTGTAGCAGGGTTTTGTTGTGTTTTGTTCTCTCTCTACCACTCTTCTGCAATCACCACCCACTTTCCCACTCTTATGGAGCTCAGGTCAGAGTGGGGGAAAAAGGCAAGAGGAAACATAACGATGTATTAACATGCGTACACCCCGGGAGCTGGCGATTTACCAAACACTTATGCTTCTCTCTGTGCAGTGTAGAATTGTGGTCCCAACAGGAACGAGGATTACACTTTCCTGCCTTCCCTCTATCCCGGAGGGGCCATGGGATTAATTCTTGCCAGTGGAGTGTGAGTAGAAGTGAGGCATGTTGCTTCTGGGAGGCGCCTTTAAGAAGTGGGTGGGTTTAGGGGCGCCTGGGTGGCTCAGTCTGTTAAGCATCTGCCTTCAGCTCTGGTCCTGATCCCAGGGTCCTGGGATCGAGCCCCGCATCGGGCTCCCTGCTCAATGGGGAGCCTGCTTCTCCCTCTGCCTCTGCCAACTTGTACTCTCTCTCCGTCAAATAAAGAAATAAATAAAATCTTAAAAAAAAAAAAAAAAGAAGTGGGTGGGTTTTCTCCATACTCTCTCTCTCCCTCTGCGGTTGGAGCGTCAGGGACTTTGAGGCCATAAAGGGTGGCAGGTCCACGAGATGGAAGGAGCTTGGGTGCCAGAATCGCCATGTGGAAGGAAGCCATATCCTGACCAGGAACATCCCTCTGGGCTGATACAGGAGTGAGAAATCAGCTTCTTTTGTCTTAGGCCA
>NW_027767048.1:0-296 GCF_054177405.1 Leptonychotes weddellii
TCCCTCCAGAAAATTCACCACAACAGGGATGACCTCATTGGAGGAGTGCACAGTATTCTGGAGGGACTGAGGGCCCAGAGACTGACCTTGAAGGTGAGGGCCCTTCTGGGGGACAGGGAGAAGGCCCCTTGTTTTGGCCTCATCCAACGGTTTGGTACCTGCGTTTACATTGCGGTTCCGTATCCTCACATTTTGAAATTTTGATGGAGTCTGGGATCCTTCCTATCAGAGCTGAATTATTGTGAGTCCACAGGTCACCACACTGTCTTCGCCAGGAGCTATTTCTTGTGCTTGCA
>NW_027767049.1:0-296 GCF_054177405.1 Leptonychotes weddellii
AAATGTCAGTGCTGCTGAGGTTGAGAAACTCTGTACCAACTGCAGAGGCACAGGTAAATGGACTGTTGAAATTCAGTGTGAGGAGGATTTTAGGAACGGTGTGAGCCGGGTGCAGAGGGACCTTCCCCTTGTTCACCGTGAGGCTGAGTATTGGGTGAATGTAGTGTGACGCCCACAAGACCCCCAGGCCCCGCCCATTTGTCAGGGGTGCCTGGAAGGGTCTGATCCCCACTTAGCTCGACCAGGACTCCTGCCCTCCCCACCCCCAATATCAGCATCCAGGGGAAGTCCACTTA
>NW_027767050.1:0-296 GCF_054177405.1 Leptonychotes weddellii
TCCCTCCAGAAAATTCACCACAACAGGGATGACCTCATTGGAGGAGTGCACAGTATTCTGGAGGGACTGAGGGCCCAGAGACTGACCTTGAAGGTGGGGGCCCTTCTGGGGGACAGGGAGAAGGCCCCTTGTTTTGGCCTCATCCAACGGTTTGGTACCTGCGTTTACATTGCGGTTCCGTATCCTCACATTTTGAAATTTTGATGGAGTCTGGGATCCTTCCTATCAGAGCTGAATTATTGTGAGTCCACAGGTCACCACACTGTCTTCGCCAGGAGCTATTTCTTGTGCTTGCA
>NW_027767051.1:0-296 GCF_054177405.1 Leptonychotes weddellii
AAAAAAAAAAAAAAGAGTTGGACGTTTAACCAACTGCGCCACCCAGGCACCCCTGCCTTTTTTTTTCAGTATAATTAATTTAATTGTAAGTTATAATAATAGACAGCATTAAATGTTTGATAGAGGCTGTATTTAACAGCTGGCTTGTAAAATTTCTGAAATACTAACAACTGGCTAGGGGCACTTGGCTGGCTCAGTCCGTAGAGCATGCAACTCAATCTTGGGGTTGTAATTTCCAGCCCCACTCAGGTGTAGAAATTACTTAAAATTAGGGACACCTGGGTGGCTCAGTCATT
>NW_027767052.1:0-296 GCF_054177405.1 Leptonychotes weddellii
GTTCTGCCGTTCTCATTGATCGGTAAACTTGGTCTTGGCTGGCTGTTCTCGCTGATCTGAGGAGGGGCCTGTTGCCATGGTTTCCAAATGTCTTTTCTTTTTTTTAACATATAATGTATTATTTGTTTCAGAGGTATAGGTTTGTGATTCATCATTCTTACACAACTCACAGTGCTCACCATAGCACATACCCTCCCTAATATCTATCACCCAGCCACCCCTCCCCTCCCACCCCCCACCTCTCCAGGAACCGTCAGTTTGTTTCCTGAGATTAAGAATTCCTCATATCAGTGTGA
>NW_027767053.1:0-296 GCF_054177405.1 Leptonychotes weddellii
AAATGTCAGTGCTGCTGAGGTTGAGAAACTCTGTACCAACTGCAGAGGCACAGGTAAATGGACTGTTGAAATTCAGTGTGAGGAGGATTTTAGGAATGGTGTGAGCCGGGTGCAGAGGGACCTTCCCCTTGTTCACCGTGAGGCTGAGTATTGGGTGAATGTAGTGTGACGCCCACAAGACCCCCAGGCCCCGCCCATTTGTCAGGGGTGCCTGGAAGGGTCTGATCCCCACTTAGCTCGACCAGGACTCCTGCCCTCCCCACCCCCAATATCAGCATCCAGGGGAAGTCCACTTA
>NW_027767054.1:0-296 GCF_054177405.1 Leptonychotes weddellii
AATAAATATTCTTGAACTTTAAATTATGAAGATGGTTAATACCTTCACTCTGTTTGTACTGCTTCATTCTCATTTCTCTGACATATTTTACGTTTTCTTTTTTTTTTTTAAAGATTTTATTTATTTATTTGACAGAGAAAGACACAGCGAGAGAGGGAACACAAACGGGGAGTGGGAGAGGGAGAAGCAGACTCCCCGCAGAGCAGGGAGCCTGATGCGGGACTCGATCCCGGGACTCCAGGATCATGACCTGAGCCGAAGGCAGTCGCTTAACCAACTGAGCCACCCAGGCGCCC
>NW_027767055.1:0-296 GCF_054177405.1 Leptonychotes weddellii
CAAGGGAGTAAAAGAATTGTCACAGGATGGGATCACTGGCCCAGGAGTTCTGCCCTGGGGAGCCTGGGAGGGGAGGTATGGGCATCACATGGCCTCTCCTGGGAAGCAGCCCCCAAACTCCCTTTCACCACTGGCTCTGGAGGGTTGACACTTGCCCTTCTCCCCACATGTCTACTCCTAGGACCAAGGGAGCCAAAGCCGCTCAGGGTCCCAGACTGGGCAGACCTCAGTGACCCCACCTTTCCCAGGGAATGATTTGTGTGGGGAATGTCCAAATGCTGCTCAGCATTGCCCTG
>NW_027767056.1:0-296 GCF_054177405.1 Leptonychotes weddellii
CAGGAGTCCAGGGGAGGGCTGGGGGGAGGGGTGTGGGCTCCACACTCAGCCCCTCTCCCTTTCAACCTCTGTGGGGAGGTGGGCCAGAATCAGAACAGGGCCTCACCGCTTGGCCTGGACGCTAGGTCTCCTAGCTGCAGCTGGGCAGGGAAGTCTCAGGGGCTGAGAGCCCACTCCACGCCTTCCGGGTGCTCGCCCCGAAGCGTGAGCACGGGAAATCAGGCGGTGGCCAAAGGCCCACCCCATCCTGTGCTGGTACCTGGAGTTCGGGGTCCCGCTGTCAGCTCCGGTCGTGG
>NW_027767057.1:0-296 GCF_054177405.1 Leptonychotes weddellii
GCGCGGGCATGCCGTCCGGCCCGGGCTGTGCCCGCTCGTTAGGGCGTCCTCCTCCCACACCCGGCCCCCACGGGCTTGAGGATGTTCAACAGCAGCCGAAAGCTCAGAGAAGGGTGAGGGGCCCGCCGTTCTGGGGACACGAGAGACACTCCGCGTGCAGCCACCCACCTCTGAGTCTGTGCTTCTGTGTCCACGGGAATGTTGCTGCATTTGCCCGTGTGTGTGCACGCGGGGCCCAGCGTGCAGGGGTGCGTCCGGGCCCTTGCACGGGCCGTGCGCGAGCCGGCGTACCCCCC
>NW_027767058.1:0-3924 GCF_054177405.1 Leptonychotes weddellii
AAAGTGGATGGTATTTTGATAGGGATTGCATTAAATGTGTCGATTGCTCTAGGTAGCATTGACATCTTCACAATATTTGTACTTCCAATCCATGAGCATGGAACGTTTTTCTATTTCTTTGTGTCTTCCTCAATTTCTTTCATGAGTCTTCTATAATTTTCTGAGTACAGATTCTTTGCCTCTTTGGTTAGATTTATTCCTAGGTATCTTACGGTTTTGGGTGCAGTTGTAAATGGGATCAACTCCTTAATTTCTCTTTCTTCTGTCTTGTTGTTGGTGTATAGAAATGCCACTGATTTCTGTGCATGGATTTTATATCCTGCCACTTTACTGAATTCCTGTATGAGTTCTAGCAGTTTTGGGGTGGAGTCCTTTGGATTTTCCACTTAATGTATCATATGATCTGCAAAGACTGCAAGAGCCATCTTAAGTGAGTTTTGAGGTTGGTTTTGAAGACTCTTCTGCTCTACATCTGTATTCAAAGATGGAACCTAAAGGCATAGGGCAAGAAAAGGAACCAAGCTGTTCTTGTGTCTTTGGACAAAAAAAAATTTGGATTATAAGCATCAGGGACAGAATTGAGTTGTAAGTTGGTATTCAGAAATGCATTCAGTTGGTAAGGGGCTTTAGATTTGTGTCTACAGACATTTTAGAAAAAAACAATTTCTGAGCCTTAATGATCCTCAGATATTCCACATTCTGTTGATCTCATCTGACCAGAGAATCAAGAAGCATTAGATATTTCTAATTAATGCATATTTTCGCTGAACATTTTGTATACTCTAGGATGAATTTTCTACTTAGATTCTTCATCAAGAAAGAAAAGGTAGTGAATTTAAAATCTTGGAATATGTATTTGGTTTCACCCCTCAGAAATACTAAACATTAATATTGGGGGTGTACATAGTTTATTAAACAGTATAGAAAAAAATCACTGAATTACAAATTGGCCCTTTCCTAAAGATATTATAATGCAGCTAATTTAATTGTTATGCTATACCGTTCACTTTTTTGCAACACAAATATAATCAGAACAAAAATATAGTAGTCTGTTCAAATCATTTCTTATTCTACAAAAATAGCCTATATGTCCTTTTAAGTAAAGTCATGTATATTTCCAGGTAATACCTTATGGAAGCATAATGGTTTCTACCTTCTCCTAAAAATGTGTTCCAAAATTAACTCTGCTTACAACAATAGAATAAAGAAAATCCAGATGATTTTAAGATTTAGAAAGACAAATATTTTAAACTTAGGCTATTAATCAACCTATTAATACATAGGGCTTTTTTGTGACTTTATTTCACTTAGGAAACAGTAATGAAATATTTCTGCCTTAAAAACTGATAGCTGCAGTCATCAAGACAGTATGGTACTGGCACAAAAACAGACACATAGTGGAACAGAATAGAGAACCCAGAAATGGACCCACAACTATATGGTCAACTAATCTTCAACAAAGCAGGAAAGATTATCCAGTGGAAAAAAGATACTCTCTTCAACAAACGGTGTTAGGAAAACTGGACAGAAACATGCAGAAGAATGAAACTAGACCTCTTTCTTAGACCACACACAAAAAATAATTAAAAATGGTTGAAAGACCTACATGTGAGACAGCAAACCATCAAAATCCTAGAGGAGAATGCATTAAATGTATAATGGCAGTTGTGTAGAACAACTTTATATTGCCATTAGAAGTATTAAAAGAGTTAATGTTTCCAAAGTAATTAGAATAATGCAGAGTCCTCAGTAATTACTATCTAAGTATACATGCAATATCTAACAAAAGGTAGATATTCTTTTAAAGTTTTATTATTCTTTCTCACAACTGCTTCTGACATTCTTGTCTGTTTTTCTATCTTTCTCTATACTATGGATTCATCTGATTTTATTTATATATATATGTATTGGCCAGATATGGCCATGCTAGCACTTAGTAAGGACAGATCAATATCACATTGGAGATACTGACTAGTATAAAATCTAAGGTAATGATATTTCTATAGGATAGACTTACATCAAAAATCTAGTAGTGTTCTCATCAGCTGTATATGATGCACATATTCTACTACTTCTTTCCTCAGATTTTACTGAAACAAACCAAGGATTATCATAAATTAGAAACAAAATAATAAGCAAGTTTCTAGCAACATGTATTCACTTTATAAAATAAACAATTATTTATATGATTTAATTTTATACCTTGAAGTAATGCTCTATAATCCATCAATTTTATATAATTGCATTGATAAGTAACTTGCTAGTTCTTAAAATGCATTATTCTAGAAAGCACATAACTAATAAATTGTTATGACACATAAAAAAATGGGGGTCATTCACTTGTGAATTGTAATACATAAATGTCTTGAAGCCTAATTACTGGAAAATTACAGTAAAACACTCTGTGTATACATACACATCACTGTAATGAAGTGGTTTGCCAAATAATTCATAACAAATTGGTCTGTAAAGATGAAATTAATCTAACTGACATTCATAAATCAAAAGAAAGAATGACAAGAATTCAAGATAACAACATAGGACTGATAATGTCTTGATACTGAAGAATTTTCCCTAAAATGAAAAACAAACCATAAGCAGGTGTTCATGAATGATAGCAATTTGGCAATGTTGCCAAGTTATGTGTCTCAGCCAGCCATCCTTTATATATAGTCATTCTTATTTGTGGGTTCCGTATTTGCAAATTTGCCTATTAACTAAAATTTATTTCTAACCCCGAAATCAACACCCACAGAACTTTCATAGTCATTTGAGGACAAGCAAAACCTTAGAGAAGCAAAAACTTTGAGATGCTCTAAGTTCTCATTCCCAGTGAGGCAACCCTCTCTTCTCGTTTTAGGTCTCATACTTTAAACAAAGCATCTTTCTCATGATCCATTTAATGCCACTTTCCCATACTTTTGTGCTTTTTGTTAGTGATTTTGCCGTTTAAAATGACTCCCAAGCATAGTTCTAAAGGATTGTGTACTCTTCCTAAGCACAAGAATGCTGTGATGTGCTTTATGGAGAAAATATGTGTGTTAGATAAGATTGTTCAGGAATTATTTATAGTGCTCTTGACAGTGAGTTCAATGATAATGAATCAATAACATGATACATCCAGAAAAAAGAGAAAGAAAGAAAGAAAGAAAGAAAGAAAGAAAGAAAGAAAGAAAGAAAGAAAAAAAGAAAGAAAGAAAGAGAAAGAAAAAGAAAGAAGGAAAGAAAGAAAGAAAGAAAGAAAGAAAGAAAGAAAGAAAGAAAGAAAGAAAGAAAGAAAAAAGAAAAGAAAAGAAAAAAAAGAAAAGAGAAAAGAAAAGAGGAAATTTGCTGATCTATATATGAGGTTGCTCCAGGAAATGTAAAGTAACACATACAGTGCATAATGAAGCTCTGGAAAAGATAGATTCTAGAATTTTAAAAACAAAATTTCCAATCTTGTGGAAAAATAATCTCTTTTAAATCACTGTAAGAGGAATATATTTGACTCTCTCTATATTTGTGAATTCACTAAGTGATAATTAATTTAAAAAGCTTAGTGGACATCATTGTTATCAGGCTAAAACCCAAACAAATTTTAGGTCATGTTACCCATGGTCAGGAAAATGTTAGGAGAGAAAGACTATTATGTATTATTACAAAGAATCACTGTATCTAATTAATTATTTATAAGAATTGTATAACAAATAAGATCTCTTTTAATAGAGACACACATAAAACAAGACTATTTATTGATCGGTTAACAAAAATGTGACCAGAGTTTGCAGGAAATTAACCCTGTATTTATTCCAGGAATAATCTGGTGCATTATTTGCTAATTTTCTATTTACCTTTGTTATTTCCTTCATCAAGCTACTAGCTACTATTTACCTTTTAGAATTATATTTTCATACCTAAATCAAGAGGAACCATTCTTCTCAAAAT
>NW_027767059.1:0-296 GCF_054177405.1 Leptonychotes weddellii
AGAGGACAGGTAAGGTTGACAGGGCACCAGGGACTGAGGGGCTCTAGGAGAAGTCCCAGAAATGTCACTAGCCCACATTGCATAAAGCAAAATGCTCCCCGGGCGCCTGGGTGGCTCAGTTGGTTAAGCGACTGCCTTCGGCTCAGGTCATGATCCTGGAGTCCCTGGATCGAGTCCCGCATCGGGCTCCCTGCTCGGCAGGGAGTCTGCTTCTCCCTCTGACCCTCCTCCCTCTCATGCTCTCTGTATCTCATTCTCTCTGTCTCAAATAAATAAATAAAATCTTTAAAAAAAAA
>NW_027767060.1:0-296 GCF_054177405.1 Leptonychotes weddellii
AGGAAGAGATGACCTCTTTTTTTTTTTTTTTTTAAGATTTTATTTATTTGACAGAGGGGGGCAGAGAGAGAGAGAGAGTACAAGCAGGGGGAGCGGCAGGCAGAGGGAGAGGGAGAAGCAGGCAGGCTCCCTGCTCAGCAAGGAGACTGATGTGGGGCTCAATCCCAGGACCCTGGAACCATGACCTGAGCCGAAGGCAGACACTTAACAGTCTGAGCCACCCAGGCGCCCCAAGAGATGACCTCTTGGGGACATTTCAGCTGCAGTGGAATAATCTTGAGGCCTGGACAACGTGG
>NW_027767061.1:0-296 GCF_054177405.1 Leptonychotes weddellii
CACAGGGGGCTGAGGTGTGGGATTTATATTTGGGAAGTATCACTCTGTCAGCTTTAAAGATACAACTTTAAAGATACGGTAGTAGTAGTAGGTTAGAAGGAAGAAGGCCAGTAAGTTGCTCAGGCAAGAGATGGTGACCACTGGAGTGAAGACATGTCCTTGCATATACAGAGCAGTGGGTAGACTCTATCTGGAATAGTACTAAGTCCCATCAGAGCTAAAGATGAGATCATTTTCATCATTCTCCATAACAGTAGCAAGGATCACCCCAGTCAGGCCCCATCGTGAGCATGTCA
>NW_027767062.1:0-296 GCF_054177405.1 Leptonychotes weddellii
CACAGGGGGCTGAGGTGTGGGATTTATATTTGGGAAGTATCACTCTGTCAGCTTTAAAGATACAGCTTTAAAGATACGGTAGTAGTAGTAGGTTAGGAGGAAGAAGGCCAGTAAGTTGCTCAGGCAAGAGATGGTGACCACTGGAGTGAAGACATGTCCTTGCATATACAGAGCAGTGGGTAGACTCTATCTGGAATAGTACTAAGTCCCATCAGAGCTAAAGATGAGATCATTTTCATCATTCTCCATAACAGTAGCAAGGATCACCCCAGTCAGGCCCCATCGTGAGCATGTCA
>NW_027767063.1:0-296 GCF_054177405.1 Leptonychotes weddellii
GGGAACAGCCTCTGTGTTCCAGGGCTCTGTTCTTTTATTTCTTTGAATTGGACTTTTAGGGGGTTTTGTTTTGTTTTTGAGGCAGGAAAGTAACTGTGTCCATTGAGTTTACCCTCCTGAATTAGAATGCGCTCCTACCATCAGAGAGCTGTGCAGGGGTCTCTCTGCCCTGTTCTTCCCACCCCCCTCTTCAGTGTCAATGCTGCCTCTGTTTCTGCCCATTGGCACTTCGCGCCTCTGCCTCTTCTTTCCGCCTTACTCCTCTGGCATCCTGGCTGCATCTGTGAAACCTAACC
>NW_027767064.1:0-296 GCF_054177405.1 Leptonychotes weddellii
GGGAACAGCCTCTGTGTTCCAGGGCTCTGTTCTTTTATTTCTTTGAATTGGACTTTTAGGGGGTTTTGTTTTGTTTTTGAGGCAGGAAAGTAACTGCGTCCATTGAGTTTACCCTCCTGAATTAGAATGCGCTCCTACCATCAGAGAGCTGTGCAGGGGTCTCTCTGCCCTGTTCTTCCCACCCCCCTCTTCAGTGTCAGTGCTGCCTCTGTTTCTGCCCATTGGCACTTCGCGCCTCTGCCTCTTCTTTCCGCCTTACTCCTCTGGCATCCTGGCTGCATCTGTGAAACCTAACC
>NW_027767065.1:0-296 GCF_054177405.1 Leptonychotes weddellii
CCGCACACACCGCTCCCATCTTCCCGAGAGGAGACCGGGCCAGGTGGCACCGACTGGTCCACCCCAGTCCACGCCAGCAGTCGGAGCAAGAGTAGAACCCGGGCTGGGCGACATCCCGGCCGCTTCCTCCCTCATCATCATCATCATCCAGGAAGTTTCTGCTCACAAGTGCTTTCTTTCTTGTTGGTCGCCACATTTTGTCATGCCTTTCCTGACGATAACCACCTGGCAGGCCTTCACCTGCCTTCGTAAGGTGCCCGTAGGAAGCAGGACACACTTAAAGGTCTATTTCAGAC
>NW_027767066.1:0-296 GCF_054177405.1 Leptonychotes weddellii
CAAAGCTATAGACCCATGAAACGGAACAGCTGAAAAGCAAACCCCTGTGTAAGGCTAGTATCTGGAAGAGTAGAGATGAGAAGATCGCCCAGAATGTAGCACAGGTATATGAAAGGATAAAAAATATGAACAGGAGATTAAGAAACATGATGGTTAGAATTAAAAGGATAATATAGATCTAATAGGAGTCCAAAAGAGAAAATGGAGAGACTAGGGAAATTTACTTTTATTCAAAGATAAATAATAGCTAAAATATTTTCAGAATAAAAATTCCATATGTGAACACTTGTTTGAAG
>NW_027767067.1:0-296 GCF_054177405.1 Leptonychotes weddellii
ATAGAAGGATAAATACTTTGCTTTCCAACTTATTAACCTAATGAAAGAGATATGATAACCTAAGCCATCACCAAAAGATGCCAATCTTCACAAAGAGCCATCATAAAGAGAAAGTAGAAAGGCAATCAGTGAAAACCATGGAAACTAGATGAATTGCTGAAATTCTAGAACATAAATCATAATCCATCAAATAATCAGTAGCTTTTCCAAATAGACCAAATAGACCATGTGGCAGAGAGTCTTTCTCACATGGTCTCTCACCAAAGGATACCATTTATCTCCAATTAGATATTTTC
>NW_027767068.1:0-296 GCF_054177405.1 Leptonychotes weddellii
CCTCTGGGCCCTCCCCACGTCCTCACCGGGAGAAGGGAGGAGAACGTCCCTCCTGGCCATGGACGTCAGCTGCTTCTCACAGCCCTTCGCTGAGCCCCCGGGTTCTGTGGGCCGAACGAGGGCTGTTAGCACGCACCTGGGAGGACAGAGCATGTTGGTTAAGTGGCGCGCCCACAAGAAGGGCCTGACAGCCACGAGATGCTCAGAGGGTCCGTGTGGAGCCGCCCTGCCTCCAGCAGGGAAACCGAGACCCAGAAGGGGCAAGACCTGAGCGGAGCGACACGGCAGTCAGTGGC
>NW_027767069.1:0-3924 GCF_054177405.1 Leptonychotes weddellii
GGTGCACATGGGGAGGGGTGGAGTGCACGTGGGGAGGAGTGGGGTGCACGTGGGAAGGGCTCACGGGGGAGGGGTACAGGACCGGAGCCCAGGGGTTGGGCACTGGTGGCAGGACTGAGAATTCCGGTGACTGGGGGCGCTCAGCTCCTTCACTGGGAGGATGGGTCCCCATCGTGAGGGTCTGGGCCACTCTGCTTCTATTAGGTCTCTTACCTAGAAGGCTTTAAATGAATTAAAATATTGTATTAGTATCCAGAACACACCACCTGTCTTCACAGTGTGCTTGTCTCTGTAGCCTCTCAAGAGAACAGACCAGAAGAAACACAGCCGGTGGGTGACAAGTGTCATTGTGTCTCCTTATTTGGGTCTCCCTAGTCAGCTGACAGGAGAGGTTCCCCACGCCGCACATGCCCCAGACTTGAGTTTTTCAAACTGCATTTTTCCGGGGCTTACCCCACTGGCCCCTCTCCCCGATGTCTCACTGACAGTAGACGTACTCTCCACGCACAGCCCAGCAAGGACGAGGGTCTTGTGTGCCCTCAGCCTGCCGAGGGTGGGAGCCCCTTCACAGCAGATGGCCAATGCGTCTTGTTCTCTCTCAAACGTCCCAAATTCCCGAACCCCAAACTTCAACTGAGCACGTTCCCCAAAGTGATGTTCAAATAATGCTCCTGTCATCCCAAAGCTCCTTCCTCAGCCTCTGGAGGGCTGCCAGCTTCCTGCCCTGGACTGAATTTTAAGGACAGAGGAGTTGCTGTCTTAAGTATTTTTCTCATCCCAGCATACGTACTAGATGCATTCCTCGGTATAGCATGTCTCTTTAATTTGTGATTGCTGAGAACTGTGAGACAGATTCCGCCTTGAGAGGTTGGCACTCAAACAGGAGAAGAGACAAACGCTCAAGTAATTATCTGGTCAGTAGAAAAGTGGCCAGTTTTCTGGGCAGATGTGAGTAGTGTCCCTGGCTCCTTCCTTAAAAGAGCAGGAAATGGAAAATAGGAGAAGTTGTGTGAGCTTGCCCTTGGTGGGGGTGATGGGAAAGATTTCCAGAACATATTACATTCAAACATCAAGCTGCAGAGAAGAAAGAAATGGTAATTAGATAAAATCCACATCCTATTAGAAGAGTGATATCATGGGGCGCCTGGGTGGCTGAGTTGGCTGAGTGTCTGCCTTCAGCTCAGGTCATGATCTCAGGGTCCTGGGATCGAGCCCCACATCGGGCTCCCTGCTCGGTGGGGAGTCTGCTTCTCCCTCTCCCTCTGCCTGCTCCTCCCCCTCCTTGTGCTCTCTCTCTGCTGTGTTTGTGTCTCTCTCTCTCAAACAAACAAATAAAATCTTCTAAAAAAAAGATAAAAAAAGAGTGATATCATGACTGATTGGGCTTTATGCCAGGAATACAGAAAAAAGGTTGTAGAGGATTAAGTGTGGGGAATGTATAAACATACCTCCTTCTGATGTTGTTCCTAAATAAAAATGTCATGATCATCTCCAGATACTAAAGAAGCACTTGATAAAGTTATTTTTATTTGTTCTTGATTTTAAAATACTCAAAAAAGAAAATCGTTGGGTATTCTAATATAATACACATACACACACTGAACTGTCCCTATCTCAGCCCTAAGCCAGTGTAATACTGAATAGGAAGACTGTAGGAGACGTGTTCCCCAACAATAAACTAGGCAAGCCCATGATTCCACAATGCCCTAGAGATACCAGACAATGCAATTAGACCAGGAAAAGAAATCAGAAGTATGAAAAACTCAAAGAAATAAAACCATAATTATTTGCTGATTTGTTTATGTAATTATGTAATTAGAATGAATTTTGGATTTTATATGAAAAAAAAAAGCTAGCAAGAATGGTCAGGTAAACCTTTGAAAGGAGCAATGAAGTGAAATGAACCAGATAAAATGTTAAAATATGCCCCAGAGCCCCAGTAACTAAAGCTGAGTGGCACCAGAAACTGAAAGGCAAAAAGACAAATCACGTAGACCAGAAATTACAGAAACTGACTCAAATACATATGGAAGCTTAATATAATTTCATAGTGGTGTCTCCAATCTGTGGAGTGAAGATAGAGATTTTAATAAATGGTATCAGGACCACCAGATTAGAAAAACAAAGTTGGATCCATACTTGAGACCATAGAACAAAATAAATCCAAACAGGTTAAAGGTTTACACGTAAATAAAAGTCCTAGGGGGAAAAAATGGGTGAATTCCTTTAAAACCTTGGAATACCAAGGCCTTTTAAACTATAACTCAACATCCAAAAGCCACAAAATACTGGAATTCCACTACATTTTTAAAATGGCAAAAAAAGAAAATCAAGACAATGGCAATCTGAGAAAAAGTACTTTCAACTCCTGTCACAAGGACCAATCTCCCTAATTTATAAAGAGCTCCTAGAAACCATTAGAAGATGAGCAAGCCAATAAGAAGATGGGCAGCAAGAGGTGTAAACAAGTCTGAAACCAAGCAGGAGGCTCTCCAGGTCTGCGTGGGACGAGTGTGGTCACACCTGCACACCGAGACGGCCCTTCTCCGCCCTTGGACTGGCAAACACAGGATGGAGAACCTGGTGCCGGGAGCCTCTGCGGAGAGCCGCTCTCCAGACGGCTCTGGGTGCACGACGGAGCCCGCGGTGCAGCCGTGACGCGGAGCAAAAGCAGCAAAAGGACTTGCTTCCCCTCGGCCTCTGGGAACCTGGAATGCACACACCGGCAAACATACACGACATCATCTGAGGTCACTAACCGCAGCACTGTCTGCAACAGCGAGAAAGAAGAACCCAAGCGTCCACCGACAGACTGAGGAGCTGTGGCCGTGTGCACGGAGGGTTACGTGTGGCCACGAATACAGAATGAGCAACTCGCTCTTCATTGATGCGGAACAACGTCCAAGATACACTGAGCGGGAAAATGTGCAGAATGGGGTTTGTAGTGTGCTGCCCTTTGTATAAGCCAGGAGGGAGTGCAGGATCCCGCAGGAGAGACCACCCGCGGGCACAGACCGGCAGGTGCAGCAGGCTCAGAGCGAGAACTTGGCTGGTGTACCTGTTACACCATTTTGACTGTGAGTCATGAAGATGTGTAGGATTTATTACAAACCCAAAAAAGAAAGAAGGAAAGAAGGAAAGCAAAGAAGGAGGGAGGGGGAGAGGGTCCAGGCTGCTTCGGGGAGAAAAGACTGGACAAGCGGGGCTCCAGGAAGGCTTGGATGCCGTGTGACCACCAACGGGGAGTCAGGGGGGCCGCGGGCCAGCAGGAAAGCAAGGTCATCAAAGCAATCGAGAAATAATGTGCAGTCTCGGAAGAGAAAAGATCTGCGTGAAAATAACCCCCCAAATCCCCACGTAGCGTATGAAGCGGGAGAGAAAATTCTGTACTCAAGCAGCACCAGCGAGGGGCTTCTGGTAGCTGCCGGCCAGGCTGGGTCCTCGCTGCGGCGGGAACGGACAGCTGCCCTCACCAGGCCCACGGGACACACGTAGCCCGGAACCGCCACATGGAGCCCGCAGAGAGGCGCCCCGCCCCGAGCGGTTGAAGGAAGACAAAGCACCTTGTGTTTGCGGGCACCCACCTTCCCAAGCCCCACGCGCCCAAAGGTCACGTTTGTCCCCAGGAACAGAGGTGCCGGCCACTGTCAACCAAGTTCTCGGGGAACCGGCGCAACAGACCCAGAGACCTCGCGCATCTCCCCACAGGTGTTTGCTGCACCAGGCGAACTGAGAGAGGACGCTCTGCTTCGAGTGTCGAACACACGCAGACACACGCAGAGACACACAGACACACACGCAGACACGCAGACACACGCAGACACACACGCAGACACACGCGGACACACATGCAGACACGCAGACACACACGCAGACACACACGTGGACACACAGACACACACGCAGACACACACGCGGACACAC
>NW_027767070.1:0-296 GCF_054177405.1 Leptonychotes weddellii
GGTTAAGCGTCTGCCTTCGGCTCAGGTCATGATCTCAGGGTCCTGGGATCGAGTCCCACGTTGGGCTCCTTGCTCCGCGGCGAGTCTGATTCTCCCTCTCCCTCTGCCCCTCCCCCGCTCACACTCTCTCTCGCTCTTTCTCAAATAAATAAATAAAATCTTTTTTTTTTTAATAAATAAAATCTTAAAAAAAAGAGTCGTAAGGGAGGGAAAATGCATTTACAGTCCTGTACTGTAAAAAATCCACACGTGAGTGGATCCACGCAGTTGGGGCCATGTTGTTCAAGAGTCTATAC
>NW_027767071.1:0-296 GCF_054177405.1 Leptonychotes weddellii
CGTGTACTCCTTCAAATGTGTATTTCTGTATGCTTTGGGTAAATACCTAGTAGTGTAATTGCTGGATCATGCGGTAGATCCATTTTTAGCTTTTTTGGAACTACCATACTTTTCTCCAGAGTGGCTGCACCAGTTTGCATTCCCACCAAACAATGCAAGAGGATTCACCTTCCTGCACATCGTCACCAACACCTATTGTCTCCGGTGTCATTAATTTTAGCCATTCTGAACTATGTGAGGTGGTATCTCATTGTGGTTTTGATTTGTATTTCCCTGATGTGAATGATGTTGAGCAC
>NW_027767072.1:0-296 GCF_054177405.1 Leptonychotes weddellii
AAAGGCAGATGCTTAACCGACTGAGCCACCCAGGCGCCCCTTTTTTTTTGTTTTAAAGATTTTATTTATTTTTGTGAGAGAGAGAGAAAGCATGAGCAGGGGGAGGGGCCAAGGGAGAAGCAGACTCCCCACTGAGTGGGGAGCCGGATGTGGGACTCGATCCCAGGACACTGGGATCATGGCCTGAGCTGGAGACAGATGCCCAACTGACTGAGCCACCCAGGCGCCCAATTATTTAGAATTTTTCTGCATGAGACCTATGTCTATTCTCCCCATGTATTTAGTGTTCATTTATT
>NW_027767073.1:0-296 GCF_054177405.1 Leptonychotes weddellii
CCCATAGATGTCATACAGTGTCTCCAAACTTTTGAGATTCTGTTTCTCAGGTGCATGTCCATGGTTAGACTCTTCAGCCACATTTTTGCTTCTGAACATACACAGTGTTGAATCTTTCCAGAGCTGGCTCTAACTCCCACATATAACAGAAGCTTCCGAATGGGTCTGGCCGTGGTGAGAGCCCCTTCCTGGAAAGTCCACCGGCTAGAGTCTTCGCATGGACATAATGACGGGCTCGGTGCCACGTGCAATTGTAAATAGCACTGACGGTGTGATTTGCGCTCAGTTATGATGCA
>NW_027767074.1:0-296 GCF_054177405.1 Leptonychotes weddellii
AAAAAAAAAAAAAATTCCTGGTACACTGAATTCCTTTCTCTACATATTTACATCCATCTCAAGGACTTAGGTCCTTATGTAGGTTAGTTTTTTTGTGTTTTTTTTTAAGGTTTTTATTTATTTATTTGACAGAGAGAGACACAGCGAGAGAGGGAACACAAGCAGGAGGAGTGGGAGAGGGAGAAGCAGGCTTCCCGCTGAGCAGGGAGCCCGATGCGGGGCTCAATGCGGGGCTCGATGCGGGGCTCGATCCCAGGACCCTGGGATCATGACCTGAGCCGAAGGCAGATGCTTAA
>NW_027767075.1:0-296 GCF_054177405.1 Leptonychotes weddellii
AAAAGAGTGAGAGAGAGAGAACCCAAATAAATAATATCAGAAATGAAAGAGAAGTTACAACCAATAGAGAAATACAAAAAAACTAGAAGATACTATGAAAAATTATAAGCCAATGAAACGGACAATTAGAAGAAATTAGTAATTTCTTAGAAATATATAATCTCCCAAAGCTGAATCGGGAAGAAATAGAAAATCTGAATAGTCTGATTACTAGTAAACAAATTGAATCAGTAAAAAAAAAAAAAAAATTAAAAAGGAAGAAATGCTTCCAAATCCATTCTATGAATCTAGTGTAA
>NW_027767076.1:0-296 GCF_054177405.1 Leptonychotes weddellii
AAGTTTTTAATTGGCAATGTAAGTTACAGGTATACATTATCTATTATACAGTGGTAGTAAAGTTACTTTAATTTGGAGTAGGATAGACACACCTTGTTAATGGATTCATCATTCTACCTGCATTGGCCTGTTAGGAATTGGAAAAAAAAAAATACAATCCAAACACAAGTCTCATACTAGAGTGACTTTACTTGTTGTTTTTCTGTGGACTATCTGCTATTTAGCAGAGAGTGATGGCATCTCTAATTTGAGGGAGCACATTGGCAAGTTCCATTAACCAATAGTTAAACAAATGG
>NW_027767077.1:0-296 GCF_054177405.1 Leptonychotes weddellii
TCTCATGAGTCTTTCATTGTCTTTTGCTCTATCTTCATGTCCTCTCCCTGCTGTGTAGGATCTTAATACGGGCTGGAGTCAGGGAATCCAACGGATCTGAAGTCTATTATGCTACTTATCTATTGTGTGAGCTGGGGCATATACATACTGTACTGAGGCTTTTCCGATTCGTTTAAGAAGTGTGGAGGATGACAATCCTGGCTACCCCCTAAATTTGCTGTGATGCAAGGACCTGGGGTAGCAGCTAGCAGGTAACATGCTAGCTAAAATGATACATTTCTTCATAGCTAGCAGAA
>NW_027767078.1:0-296 GCF_054177405.1 Leptonychotes weddellii
GGCCAGGAGCGTGCAGGACGGACGAAGCCCAGCTGCCAGACCGCGACTCAGGAGGCCCCACGCCCAGCCGTGAGCACCCAAGCTGTGGGGAGACTCCGGGAGAGTGGTGTGCCATCAGCTGGGGGCGGCTGAGGGCTCAGAGCTGCGTCCCAGCGGCCCGAGGTGCCACTCTGGAGGGCATGCACGGTGCCAGCCCTTGCGGCAAAACCCTGCTGTATTCCCCAGTTTCATCTGCTAAGCTCTCTGGAGGGCGGGGTCTCTCTACCTGGGAAGTGGGGACACCACCACCCTCAGAA
>NW_027767079.1:0-296 GCF_054177405.1 Leptonychotes weddellii
GGCCAGGAGCGTGCAGGACGGACGAAGCCCAGCTGCCAGACCGCGACTCAGGAGGCCCCACGCCCAGCCGTGAGCACCCAAGCTGTGGGGAGACTCTGGGAGAGTGGTGTGCCATCAGCTGGGGGCGGCTGAGGGCTCAGAGCTGCGTCCCAGCGGCCCGAGGTGCCACTCTGGAGGGCATGCACGGTGCCAGCCCTTGTGGCAAAACCCTGCTGTATTCCCCAGTTTCATCTGCTAAGCTCTCTGGAGGGCGGGGTCTCTCTACCTGGGAAGTGGGGACACCACCACCCTCAGAA
>NW_027767080.1:0-3924 GCF_054177405.1 Leptonychotes weddellii
CCTCACCGGAGAAGGTGCATGAGAGCAGACCCTGAGCAGCTATTCCCCCCACCCCCTGAGTCCAGAGCAGGCATGGGAAGTGTCTACCTAGTGAGACACAGCTTAGAAACGGGGGGCAGGAAGGATGGCCCATCCGTCCATGGGAAAAATAGGCAACATCTGTGAACAGTGTCACAGTGCCCAAGGTTGTCGTCATCCCAGAAATAACCAAGGGCCCCCAAGAAGTGGGTGTTCAGCCACCCTGCCTTCAGGTGCTTCCGAGGTGGATGGAGTCCCCCAGGATTCTGAAAGAAGGCAAAGGGGGAAAGAGATGAGCCATTTGTCGACATGAGTAGAGCAGAAGGACCGTGTCCTTGCTGGGGACCCAGCAATGTCGCGGGAGTACCAGGAAAGGAGCAGCGGGGGTCCCTGTCAGCATCCTGGCAAAGCCTCCACTCACGCTGCTCTTCACCCCTGAAAAAAGCCACACTCGAGGGATGTTCAGGGGAGATGATCTGTTTATTGTAGCCGATAGATCCAAGCAATACAACAAACTGCAAAAGAAACGCAGTCTGCTCCAAAAGGCAGACACATCACAGAGGCTGGGTCACAGAGGACCACTGAAGTTTTTCTCCCCACCCCCCTCCAACCACCCTGTAACACAGAAAACCTAGAAAGTGCATAAGTAGCTGGGTTTTCTCCTCCAAGTGCACAAAAAGCAATAAGAACATTCCATAATTTGCCTTTGGTGAATCAACTCAAAACATTGAGAAATGATGGTTCCCCCCCAACCCGGTATAACTTTTGGGGTGGATGTGGCGCGACGTTTTATATTTGTATATAGAATATATCTATACCTATATATAGACTATGTGCAAATGCATCAGCAAGCTTCGATAAAGGAAGACATCAGCAAGAGGCACAGGCTGTCTATCCTTAAGACAAGTTGCAAGGAAAATTTCTTGATTCATCACTCATTCTGACTGCACCACGCCATCCCTATGGCCCGGGACTGTCTTTTGGGACCTGGCCAGTATTTTCCATTGTCCATCTGCTTCACCTGACCTTGTAAATACTTACCAGCCCAACTTCCCCAAGGGGACTTCCGGGGAGAAAATATGGATCCAATCAGCTTTTCCTTTTTATAAATTGGGAATAACTGTGATTAGTCCATAGCTAAGGGGCAGACAGCCATTTTCAAAGCCAGTTTCAAGGCACCTCAAGGCATTTCAGTCCTGAAAAAATTGTACTTTGTTCTTAGAAGCTCAATCCCATGGGTTGGCCAGCCCATCTCTTTACAGTGGCCCTTAATTAGGAGGAAGAGACAGACAGGGAGCTCCAAGACAACAGGAGAGGCAGGGGCGGTTGAGGAAACCAGCAGACTGGACCCAGCAGAGCGCAGTGATGGGAACATGCAGCCAGAAGTGGGGCTGGACCCCACAGCGCAGGGAGAGAAGCAGCTTGCTGGTATAAACTAGAAAGCAGGGTAGAGAAATGGCTGCTATGGAAACATGTCACTGGTTCCCCACCTCTACTCACCGAAGCCCCATCTTGTTCCCAACCTCATGGCCCTGGGGGAGGCGGCTCTAGGAGAGCTCTGGAACAGATTCTAAGAGGCTGCAGGAGAAAGTGCCCATGAGGGTGGGCAGCTGGGGGTGGGGGGGGCCCACTGGGTCAGGGCATTGAAAGGAAGGAACCCAGAAGTCTGGGGCTTCTTGATGCAGATTTGGGACTTCTTAGAATAAACCTAGGGAATCGCGCAAAAATTTCCCCTAAATGTTAGGCATCCTGGAAAAAGAAAAGTGCCCTGCATCAGCACAGATCCTCCCTCGTCCTGAAAGAGGAGAGCACTTGAGAGGTTGCCGAAAAGGGGAATCTGCAGGCTGCAGAAGTGTATCACAACGGCCCTCGGTCTCAGCCGGTATGAGATGCCCACCACCCATCACCCCCCTCTTAGCTGGTTGGCTCCAAGGTTGGGCTGTGTCCGCCCGCCCCAGGCATCCTGGTGGCTTAGCCCACCCCCATTGGCAGTGTGTTGATTGGCAGTTAGGTACTGAGCTGGACTCACCCAACCCAGGAGCTGTCACCCAGGCTGTCTGTCCCCTACTCTGCCTGGCCTGTCGCCTTGTTCCCTGTTGGACCTCCCCCCACCCCTTCCTTCCTTTCTTCCTTTCCCAGGGCCCAGATTCGGGACTCTCTTCCTTCTCTCCAACTCCAGCCCTGGAAGCAGTGGTTACAGAGGTGGAATTAGATGCACCAAAAAAAAAAAAAATGAATCTTGGTCCCCACAGTGCTGACCTGACAGTTCCCAACTCTTGTTATGGCTTTGTGTGCATCCCCGGCAGTTGGCACACAGGAGATGCTCAATAAATGGATGTTGAATTGAAGTGAATTAAACTGAACCTCCCGTATGCTCTTGTTCTCTCCCCAAATTGGCCATCTGATGGGCAGAGGCAGAGAATGGTCCCTGAGACTGTCACAGTCCTGTCTCCACCCCCTTTCCTCAGACCAGTTCCTGCCCCGGGGCACTGACTCCCAGAGCCTGGGCAGGGTCTGAGCTCCCTGAAAGGCCGGGAAATGCTAAAGAAGGTCAGTCTGGGGGCAGGAGTGGCGCCTCACCAGCAGCTCTGCCCTCCCGCTCCATCCCTCCATCCCCAGCGCCCTGGGAGAGGAAGCAGGCCTGGACAGCCCAGCTCCCTCACCTCACCTCCCTGTCTCCCAGCCCGCAGAGGCCCTTCCCACAGGGAAAACTGTGGCTCTCTTGATCCAAACTGGAGACTGAGGAGCCAGAGGAGGGGAGGGTGGGACCCTCAGTCTGTCAGTTTGAACCTGGTTCCCCATCTCTAGTGAGTGACTTGCCTCCTTGATCTCTGAGGGTCTTCCAAGGTAGAGTTCACGTCAGCAGTTTCTGTCTCTCTCCCTCTCTTGAGGCTTAAATACTTCCCTCTTCATGTGAGTAAAATGGCAGTGAAAGTTGGCTCTCCAGAAATGCTATTTCCTCCCCACAGAGGGAGTCCCTGGGGCAGGGAGGGTGTGACATGGCTACAGGATCTCACAGGCTCCGAGGGCCCCTTCACGCTTCCCTCAGGGCATTTCCTTCCCTGATCTCTACCCAAAAGCCAGCTAAAAACCCTGCTGAGGGTCACTGGGAAAGTTTGAAGAGAAGGCCCGGTTGAAGCCCCCAGCCTGCACATCAACTCCTCCACCATGGTTTTCCACCCTCCCCAGCCCCACACCTGGGCTGAGGGCGGTCACCCTGTTGGAGAAGGCAGTCTGTAACTAACTCCATTTTACAATGGAGCCTCCACCCCTTCAGACCTCAGCTGACTTGGAAATTTGTCTCCTGTTAGTGGTTAACTATGGTGAAAAATGACCACTACCTAGAACGATACAACCTACCCATGGCCCAGCTCAGTGAGTCTTCATGCAATGCTCCCCCACCCCAAATCCCAAGAGATTCGCAGCTGACAGAAAACGCCCCCACGAGGCTCCTGTGGTAGCAGCTATCAGTGGAGGTCCCTGGGCCAAGGCTGCCCCTCAATGCCCAGGAAATGCGTGCCCCCCCCAAGTGATAGGAACCCATCAGCAGCCCCCAGCCTGACAGGGCTGCCTGGCCTGGAGCAGCTCGGGGAGCAGAGCCACACTACAGCCGGGGCTTTCTTGAGGCAGCCCAGCAAAACCCCTCAGCCACCCGCAGATCCTCCCTGAGGCCCACCAGACCAGTCCACAAACAGGGCAGTCTGGACAGCCGAACTCCCCCTCACGCCCTCTCTTTCTGGGACCCTCACACAGGCCTCCTGCCTCCTCTCAGGGACTGGCAGTTTTGAGCCCACTTCTTCACTTCTTCCCCCCCCCCCCCCCCCGGGCCCACACGTCCCACGCGCCATGGCAGGTTTCCCAAATGAAAGAGAGGTGGGTCACTCTTGGTGCAGGGTGGGGGGTACG
>NW_027767081.1:0-296 GCF_054177405.1 Leptonychotes weddellii
TACCACTACCTACTTCCTAAATTTTTCATCACCCCAAAGAGAAACTGTACCCGTTAAGTAACAGCTCCCCATTGTTCCTCTTAACAGCCTCTGGCACGTAACCTCTAATCTACTTTTGGTTTCTATAAATTTGCTTTTTCAAGGTATTTCATATAAATAAAACCATACAATATTTGTTCCTTTGTGTTTGGCTTATATCAATTATCGTAGTGTTTTCAAGGTTTACCTGTGTTGTAGCATGTCTCAGAATTTCATTCCTTTTTTATGGCTGGGTAATATTCTATTCCATGTGTATA
>NW_027767082.1:0-296 GCF_054177405.1 Leptonychotes weddellii
AAAAAATGGCAACCACATAAATAACCATCAACTGATGAACAGATAAATAAAATGTGGTCTATCTACACAATGGAATACAACTGGCAATAAAAAGACATTTTTTTTTAAAGATTTTATTTATTTATTTGACAGAGAGAGGCACAGCGAGAGAGGGAACACAAGCAGGGGGAGTGGGAGAAGCAGGCTTCCCACTGAGCAGGGAGCCCGATGCGGGGCTCGATCCCAGGACCCCGGGATCATGACCCGAGCCGAAGGCAGACGCCTAACGACTGAGCCACCCAGGCGCCCATAAAAAG
>NW_027767083.1:0-296 GCF_054177405.1 Leptonychotes weddellii
AAATGATTCCCTCTGACTAATAATATCACACTTTCCCTTGTTCTTCCGTGTCAAAGACTCTCATTTCTGCTGTTATGGTGACATCAACAGAATCCATTTGTTAAAGGTTTTCAGAAGTATTAAGCGACATGTCAACTCTACTAGCCACAGTCGCTTACAGTTGACCAGGTTCATGTCTATTTATCTATTTAAATATTTATTTATGTAAATATTTATAAGATTTGGATTTTTTCATGTAATATGTGCACCTTTATATTGCAGAATATAATAAAATATATATTTTTTTAAGATTTTAT
>NW_027767084.1:0-296 GCF_054177405.1 Leptonychotes weddellii
CTACCACTCTTCATCTCCACTGGTTTACTTGGGGTCCCATACTTAACCCCCTAACAGTATTTCCAAAATAATCCCGAGGGTTCCCAGGGGGATGGGGTACTAGAAGAAGATCACCACCAGTAAATATCCAAATACATCGGATGCCACCAAGCCCAACTGTTTACATGTGACTCGGTAACACTGTGTAGTCCAGAGCAGGACTACATTGAAGGAAGTCGGACGGGCATCTGAGTTCCAACTCTGGTGTTCCCTGGTACAAATCACAGCTCACTGGACTTTAGTTTCCTTCCTCAAAC
>NW_027767085.1:0-296 GCF_054177405.1 Leptonychotes weddellii
GAGAGAGAGAGAGAGAGAAACAGCATGAGAGGGGATAGGGTCAGAGGGAGAAGCAGGCTCCCCGACGAGCCGGGAGCCCGATGCGGGACTCGATCCCAGGACTCCGGGATCATGACCTGAGCCGAAGGCAGTCGCTTAACCAACTGAGCCACCCAGGCGCCCAAGGTAGTCTTTGTTCTTTTTTTTTTTTTTTTTAAGATTTTATTTATTTATTTGACAGAGAAAGACACAGCGAGAGAGGGAACACAAACGGAGTGGGAGAGGGAGAAGCAGACTCCCCGCCGAGCAGGGAGCCC
>NW_027767086.1:0-296 GCF_054177405.1 Leptonychotes weddellii
CTAGTGGCATTGCTTTTTAATTTTGTTACATAATTAATTGTATTGCCATGGTAGTTTATTTCATCTGGAGCGTTTTGCTTATTTTGTATTCTTGTACTCTAGGCAACGTAAAGAAACAAATTTCCAAGAAAAAAACTTCAGATAAAAAAGGAAGACATCAAAGGGAGTGGCCTCAGTATTCTCCTCTTGAAGATATTAAGCAGCGGAAAGTATTAGATCTCAGAAGATGGTAATCTCTAAAAATTGACTTTTTTCCTTAACCACACAATACCACTGTCATACTTAATAAAATTAAC
>NW_027767087.1:0-296 GCF_054177405.1 Leptonychotes weddellii
CCAAACTTTGGAGAGAGTGAGAACTTGTTTTCTGGCTAGTCAGCGGATTGTCTGGCCTTGGGTCAGGTCACCTGTGGCCAGGCTTAGACAGTGGTACAAATCTGGGCACCTCAGGGCAGTGGGCAGGACAGTTTACAGATAACAGGCAGTTAACATGTTCATTGCAAGTCTGAATTCTCCATTTTATTTTATTTTATTTTATTTTATTTTTTTAAAGATTTTATTTATTTTTTGACAGAGAGAGACACAGCGAGAGAGGGAACACAAGCAGGGGGAGTGGGAGAGGGAGAAGCAGG
>NW_027767088.1:0-296 GCF_054177405.1 Leptonychotes weddellii
TATTCTGTTCCATTTGTCTTTGTGTCTGTTTTTGTGCCAGTACCATACTGTTGTGATTACTATAACTTTGTAGTATATCTTGAAATCTGGAAGGCGCCTGGGTGACTCAGTCATTAAGCAGCTGCCTTCAGCTCAGGTCATGATCCCAGGGTCCTGGGATCGAGCCCCACATCGGGCTCCCTGCTCAGCAGGAAGCCTGATTCTCCCTCTCCCACTCCCCCTGCTTGTGTTCCCTCTCTCGCTGTGTGTCTCTCTCTCAAATAAATAAATAAATAAAATCTTAAAAAAAAAAAAAA
>NW_027767089.1:0-296 GCF_054177405.1 Leptonychotes weddellii
GCATTGGGTTCCATGCTCAGCAAGGAGTCTGCTTGAGATTCTCTCCCTCCACCCCTCCCCACCCCTCTCTCTCAAATAAATAAATCTTTATTATTTTTTTTTTAAAAGATTTTATTTATCTATTTGACAGACAGAGAGAGCACAAGCAGGGGGAGTGGCAGGCAGAGGGAGAGGGAGAAGCAGGCTCCCCGCTGAGCAGGGAGCCTGATGCGGGACTTGATCCCAGGACCCTGGGATCATGACTTGAGCCAAAGGCAGACGCTTCACCAACTGAGCCACCCAGGCGCCCCAATAAA
>NW_027767090.1:0-296 GCF_054177405.1 Leptonychotes weddellii
ACAGACCTGTACCTCTGAAACAAATAATACATTATGTTAAAAAAAAAAAAAGAAGATAAAATATCTTCTTAATCCATATGACCTTCAGAAACTTTAAGCACAGATTTCTCTTTAGTATTAGTAACTGCCAATTTCTTATGTGCAATTACTTGACTAATCTTCCATGGAGAATTATTTCTATTAGAAAAGAAAGTGTCTGCTTTTGTCCATCGACAGATGAATGGATAAAGAAGATGAGGTATATATACAACGGAATATTATGCAGCCATCAAAAGGAATGAAATCTTGCCATTTGC
>NW_027767091.1:0-3923 GCF_054177405.1 Leptonychotes weddellii
CAGTCCCATCCATGTTGATGTAAAAGTTGGGTAGTCATCCTTTCTGATGGCTGAGTAATATTCCATTGTATATGTGGACCACATCTTCTTTATCCATTCATCTGTTGAAGGGCATCTCGGCTCTTTCCACAGTTTGGCTCTTGTGGACATTGCTGCTATGAACATTGGGGTGCATATGGCCCTTCTTTTCACTACATCTGTGTCTTTGGGGTAAATACCCAGGAGTGCAATTGCTGGGTCATAGGGTAGCTCTATTTTTAAATTTTTGAGGCAACTCCACACTGTTTTCCAAAGTGGCTGTACCAACTTGCATTCCCACCAACAGTGTAAGAGGGTTCCCCTTTCTCCACAACCTCTCCAACATTTGTTGTTTCGTTATTTTATTTTTTTTTAAGATTTTATTTATTTATTTGACAGAGAGAGACAGAGCGAGAGGGAACACAAGCAGTGGGAGTGGGAGAGGGAGAAGCAGGCTCTCTGTGGAGCAGGGAGCCTGATGCAGGGCTTGATCCCAAGACCCCGAGATCATGACCTGAGCTGAAGGCAGACGCTTAATGACTGAGCCACTTGGCGCTCCTGATACTAACCCTTTATTGAAGATGTCATTTTCAAATCCATTTTGAATTTATTTTTGTGTTTGGTATTAGAAAGTTGTCCAGTTTCATTCTTGTGCATCTTGCTGTCCAGTTTTCCCAACACCATTTGGTGAAGAGACTGTCTTTTTCCCATTGGATATTCTTTCTGCTTTGTTGAAGATTAATTGACCATATAATTTTGAGTTTGTTTATGGATTTTCCATTCTGCTCTATTGATCTATGTGTCTATTTTTGTGTTAGTACCATACTGTCTTGATCACTATAGCTTTGTAATAGAACTTGGAAGTCTAGAATTGTGATGCCTCCAGCTTTCTTGTTTTTCTTTTTCAGGGTTGCTTTGGGTGTTTGGGGTCTTGTGGTTTCATACAAATTTTGGGATTGTTTATTCTTGTTCTGTAAAAAATGCTGTTGGTATTTTGGTAGAGATTACATTAAATGTATAGACTACTTTGGGTAATACAGACATTTCAACAATATTTGTTCTTCCAATCCATGAGCAAGAATGTCTTTCCATTTCTTTGTGTCCTCTTCAATTTCTTTCATCAGTGTTTTATAGTTTTCAAAGTATAGGTCTTTCACCTCTTTGGTTAGATTTATTCCTAGGTGTTTTATTATTTTGGGTGCAATTGTAGATGGTATTGTTTTCTTAATTTCTTTTTCTGCTGCTTCATTATTGGTGTATAGAAATGCAACAGATTTCTGTACATTGATTTTGTATCCTGCGAGTTTACTGAATTCATTTATCAGCTCTAGCAGTTTTTTGGTGGTGTCTTTCATTTTTTGTTGTTGTTGCTGTTCTTTCAGGTTTTCTGTATATGGTATCATGTTATCTGCAAATAGTGAAAGTTTTACAACTTCCTTACCAATTTGGATGCTTTTTATTTCTTTACGTTGTCTGATTGCTGTGGCTAGGACTTTCTAGTACCATGTTGGATAAAAGTGGTGAGAGTGGACATCCTTATTTTGTTCCTGAGTTTAGGGGAAAAGCTCTCAATTTTTTCCCATTAAGGATGATGTTAGCTATGGGTTTCTCATAGATGGCCTTTATTATGTTTAGGTACATTCCCTCTAAACCTCCTTTGTTGAGGGTTTTTATCATGAATGGATGTTGGACTTTGTCAAATGCTTTTTCTGCATCTAGTGAAATGATCATATAGTTCTTATCCTTTATCTTATTGATGTGATGTATTACATTGATTGATTTGCGAGAATTGAACCACACTTGCAACTTAGGAATAAATCACTTGATTGTGGTCAATGATTTTTTTTAATGCATTGTTGAATTTGGTTTGCTAGTATTTTCTTGAGGATTTTTTGCATCTATGTTCATCAGGGATTTTGACCTATATAGTTCTCTTTTTCAGTGGAGTCTTTATCTGGTTTTGGTATCAGGGTAATGCTGGCCTCATAGAATGAATTTGGAAGTTTTCCTTCCTTTTCTATTTTTTTGGAATAGTTTGAGAAGAATAGGTATTAACTCTTTTTTAAATGTTTTGTAGAATTCACCTGTGAAGCCATCTGGACCTGGACTTTTGTTTGTGGGCTTTTTTGATTACTGACTCAGTTTCTTTGCTGGTTATCAGTCTGTTCAAATTTTCTGTTTCTTCCTGTTTAAGTTTTGGTAGTCTATATGTTTCTAGAAATTTCTCCATTTCTTCTAGGTTGTCCAATTTGCTGGCAAATAGAAAATTTGCTGAGTTTTCATAATATTCTTTTATAATTGTTTGTATTTCTGTGGTGTTGGTTATTTCTCCTTTCTCATTGTGATTTTATATATTTTAGTCCTTTCCCTTTTTTTTTTCTTGGTAAGTCTGGCTAGAGGTTTATTAATTGTATTGATTTTTTTTCAAAGAATTATCTCCTGGTTTCATTGATCTGTTATATTATTTATTTATTTTAGTTTCTATATCATTTCTTTTTTTAAAAAAAGATTTATTTACTTTAGGGAGAGCGAGGGAGAGACAGAGCAAGGAGGGGGAGGGGCAGAGTGACAATGAGAGGCGGGGAGAGAGAGAGAGAGAGAATCCTGAAGCCGACTCCCCGCGGAGCACAGAGCCCAATGCAGGGTTGATCCCAGGAGCCTGAGATCATGACCTGAGCTGAAACCAGGAGCCAGCTGCTCAACTTACTGAGCCACCCAGGCACCACTCTGTATAATTTATTTCTCTTCTATCCTTTATTATTTCCTTCCTTTAGCTGGTTTTAGGTTTTGTTTGTTATTTTTCTAGTTCTTTTTGGTGAAAGGTTAGGTTGTTTGAGATTTTTCTCGTTTCTTGAAGTAGGCATGTATTGCTATACACTTCCCTCTTAGAACTACTTTTGCTGCATCCCAGAGGTTTTGGATCATTGTGTTTTCATTTTCATTTGTTTCCATGTACCTTTTAATTTCTTCTTTAATTTCCTGGTTGACCCATTCATTGTTTAGTAGATGTTATTTAACCTCCATGTATTTGTGAACTTTCTAGATTTTTTCTTGTGGTTGACTTCTAGTTTCATAGCATTATGGTCAGAAAATATGCATGGTATGATTTCATTCTTCTTGAATTTGTAGAGGTTTGTTTTGTGTAACATGCGATCTATTTTGGAAAATGTTCCATGAATACTTGAGAAGAATGTGTATTCTCCTGTTTTAGGATGGAATATTCTGAATGTATCTGTTAAAATCAAACTGCAATGCATGCATGACAAAGCTTCAGCTAACTAACACGGGGGAGGGAACAGTGCCCACCACAGTTTAATCCACAGAAGACCAAAGTGTCCCAGCTGTCATATACCCATCTCACAGTGTCACTGCATGGGGGCTTCTTAGGGGTGGGTGTGACCTTGGGCTTTCTATAGCCAAGGGAGTCCCTGAGAATAACAGCCGGAGGATGTCTGCTCTCCTACTAGCTGACAGAAACTCCTTCCTCGAAGAGGGATCTGTGCAGTCCACCTGTGTACCTACCTCACTTCACACTATTCAATCAAATGAGAAATTTTTAGTATTTCCGTTCTTGAACCTGGTTTCTCTTTTTCTTTTCTTTTTTATTTTTCCAAATTTTTATTTAAATTATAGCTAATTAACATATAGTATAATATCGGTTTCAGGAGTAGAAGTTAGTGATTCATCACTTACTTCGAATACCCAGTGCTCATCACAAATTCCCTCCTTAATGCCCATCACCCATTTAGCCCATCCCCCACCTAGGTTTCTTAAAACTTTTTTTTTTTATTCTTATGTTAATCCCCATACATTACATCATTAGTGTTAGATGAAGTGTTCCATGATTCATTGTTTGTGCATAACACCCAGTGCTCCATGCAGAATGTGCCCTCCTCAATACCCAC
>NW_027767092.1:0-296 GCF_054177405.1 Leptonychotes weddellii
ACATTGATTTCCTTGGATTTCAGCGGCAGCGATGATCCAGGGTGTCCCAGGAGGGTTCCTGCACCTTCACTACTGCCTCAGGGAGGTCACGCACCCTGAGTTCTTGGTGTAAGCTCAGGCTGGAGCTCCACCTGAAGCTTCTCCCACTACGATCCTGCTCTAGTGTTTCCCCCACATGAGTTCATGTGAGTTCGTCACCGAGTAATGGGTATTGAGGGCACGTGCTGTGATGAGCATTGGGTGTAGAACGTAACTAATGAGTCATGGAACACTACATCAAAAACGATTGAAGTACT
>NW_027767093.1:0-296 GCF_054177405.1 Leptonychotes weddellii
GGGAAAAGAAATTCTATGCAAAAAGTAACCAAAAGAGAGTAGGGGTAGGTATACTAATATCAGACCAGGCAAAACAGACTGAATCAAAAAAAGTTACAAGAGGGCGCCTGGGTGGCTCAGTTGGTTGGGCGACTGCCTTCGGCTCAGGTCATGATCCTGGAGTCCCGGGATCGAGTCCCGCATCGGGCTCCCTGCTCGGCGGGGAGTCTGCTTCTCCCTCTGACCCTCCTCCCTCTCATGCTCTCTGTCTCTCATTCTCTCTCTCTCAAATAAATAAATAAAATCTTTAAAAAAAA
>NW_027767094.1:0-296 GCF_054177405.1 Leptonychotes weddellii
GGAGCCTGGGTGGCTCAGCCGTTAAGCGTCTGCCTTCGGCTCAGGTCATGATCCCAGGGTCCTGGGATCGAGCCCCGCATCGGGCTCCCTGCCCAGCGGGAAGCCTGCTTCTCCCTCTCCCACTCTCCCTGCTTGTGTTCCCTCTCTCACTGTGTCTCTCTCTGTCAAATAAATAAACAAAATCTTAAAAAAAAAAAAAAGTTGACCAATGTTTTAGTTTCTGTTATATAAATAGTATGGAAAGACCAGAGAAAGCAAATTAAGAATTGAAATACAATATATCATCCCAATTAAAA
>NW_027767095.1:0-296 GCF_054177405.1 Leptonychotes weddellii
AATAATTTTATATATTATTTCCAATTAATTAAAGGATATTCTAGGAAAGATGATCTATTTGACTACCGAACAAAAAACATACAATTTCTAGGAATAACCTTCTTAAGTAGCATGAAAGACCTATTTGAAAATAGCTGGTAAGATCTTGCTAATAGTTGTACAGAAACATGAATAAATAAAGGGAAAATAAGTGGGGAAATTTAAGAGCATAAATATTCAAAGTTCATGGTTACCAAAGAAGATTCTATAACATAGCTGGAAAACTAGGCAGGACACCAATACCAGGTAGAATTAAA
>NW_027767096.1:0-296 GCF_054177405.1 Leptonychotes weddellii
CTGAGAGGAGACGAAATCCAGGTCTCCTACTCCTCCGCCATCTTGCTCCGCCCCCTGGAGATTTTGATTTTAAAGTTTTACTATCCTCTGGCTTCCATTGTTGCTGATGAGAATTCTGATGTTAATAATTTTCTGTATTTTGTAGATGACATATCTTTTCTTTCTGAGAATTCAATGAAATTCTATAATAAAATATATTTTATTTACCCTGCTTATTTCTCCTATACTCATGGAAAAATAGCTTCTCCCCCACCCCCATCCTCTCTATTATCTCATTTGAACTCTTATTAGACATA
>NW_027767097.1:0-296 GCF_054177405.1 Leptonychotes weddellii
ATTTATTTATTTATTTATTTGAGAGAGAGAGAGAGAGAAACAGCATGAGAGGGGAGAGGGTCAGAGGGAGAAGCAGGCTCCTTGCTGAGCTGGGAGTCCAATGTGGGACTCGATCCCAGGACTCTGGATCATGACCTGAGCCGAATGCAGTCTCTTAACCAACTGAGCCACCCAGGCGCCCTCTACCTTTTTTTTTTTTTAAGATTTTATTTTTAAGTAATCTCTGTACCCAACAGGGGGCTCCAACTTAACAACCGTGAGATGGAGAATGGCATGCTCCACTGGCTGAGCCAGCC
>NW_027767098.1:0-296 GCF_054177405.1 Leptonychotes weddellii
AAGAATGAAATCTTGCCATTTGTTATATAATATGGATGGACCTCGAGGGCATTATGCTAAGTAAAATAGGTCAGACAGAGAAAGACAAGTACCAGATCATCTCTCTCTCCTATATGTGGAATCTTTTTTTTTTTTTTAAAGATTTTATTTATTTATTTGACAGAGAGAGACACAGCGAGAGAGGGAACACAAGCAGGGGGAGTGGGAGAGGGAGAAGCAGGCTTCCCGCGGAGCAGGGAGCCTGATGCGGGGCTCGATCCCAGGACTCTGGGATCATGACCTGAGCCGAAGGCAGA
>NW_027767099.1:0-296 GCF_054177405.1 Leptonychotes weddellii
AACGGAGGTTCACACACATGGTCCTTTGAGAAATGTTTCCCTAGGTCCTGTTTCTAACCCCTTTAAGTATTGACAGGTCAGTTGTCCACAGGAATGCTGCTGTTATCCATCTTGTTTAAGATTGCTCCTCCCTCCTCCCAAATCCTCATGCTGCTTCTATGCTTTATTTCCCTCCTTAGCATAATCACATCCAAACATACTATATATTTACCTATTACTCTTATCCATCATATGTCTCCCCTCCCTATAATGCCAGCTGCATGAGGGCGGGGGTCTTGTCTGTTTTGTTCATCACT
>NW_027767100.1:0-296 GCF_054177405.1 Leptonychotes weddellii
GCAGACTCGGAGCTGAGCATGGAGCCCCACATGGGGCTCGATCTCACAACCCTGAGATCACGATCTGAGCTGAAACCAAGAGTCGGATGCTTAACTTACTGCACCACCCAGGTGCCCCAGTTGTGGTTCTTTTCTCAGGTGAAATTCCTAGTAGTGAAGTTTCTGGGTCAAAGGACATGGACACAGTAAGGTTCTTACCAATGATGACTCAGTGCTGAGGCCATGGGTGTTTATTTTCTCCCAGTTTACCCTCCAATCAGTTAGTTCTTTTCTTCCTGGGAGGATCCAGGAAGAAA
>NW_027767101.1:0-296 GCF_054177405.1 Leptonychotes weddellii
GGTGGGGTGGGAAGTCCCACTGGGCCCTGTATGATTTCTGCACTTTTCCCACGGCCAGGCTCAGGGCTACTGCCTGGTTTCCCTAATAACTGCTCGGCTGCGGGCTCCCCCAAGAAGCTACAGATGCAGGAAGTCTGTCTCCCAGGAGGTGGAGGGGGGAGTCGTGAGCGGCTGCCCATGAATTATTAATGCATTCCATCTTGGAGATGGGTTGCACAACAGTGTGATTATACTTACTACGGAACTGTACGCTTAAAAATAGTTACTACATTCGGTGCGCCTGGGTGGCTCAGTCA
>NW_027767102.1:0-3923 GCF_054177405.1 Leptonychotes weddellii
CCTCCTCCTCTGCTCTCTGCAGCCTACAGTGGAACTTGCTATACTTTGTGGCACTAAGAACATCTTTGTTAACCAATTTAAGTATAGCTGGGAATAAGGTATGGCATATATTAATCAATCATCAATTAATCAGACCATTCATTCTTTCTTCAAAGTCATCCTCAAACACGGTTTGAAATACCCACTTCCCTGGGTTTCGTATAAACCACTGCAATCTTCTAATTAAAAAAAAAATTAAAATAAAACAAACAAAACAAAACAAAAATAATGACAAGAAAAACCCTTCTCTTATTTTCCTCTCTGACCTTATTTGCTGTCTTTATTCCCTAAAAGAAAGCTCTTTCAGAGTTACTCCCTCAGTCATCCCCTTCATGATATTACTGTGAAAATCATTTTAAAATCCTGCCTGTGCCCACAGCTCACCTTCTTAAAACATCCTTCTTCTCCATCTCTTCAAGTTGTGTTTATACTCTGAGAATCAGCTCAGATGGATCCTACTAATGAACCCTTTTCTGATAAAACCACTGTGTAAGGATATTTCCTCCTTTAAATTCTTAAAACTTTTGGGCGCCTGGGTGGCTCAGTTGGTTAAGCGACTGCCTTCGGCTCAGGTCATGATCCTGGAGTCCCGGGATCGAGTCCTGCATCGGGCTCCCTGCTCAGCAGGGAGTCTGCTTCTCCCTCTGCCCCTCCCCCCTCTCATGTGCTCTCTCTCTCATTCTCACTCCCTCAAATGAATAAATAAAAAAAAAACCTAAATAAATAAAATCTTAAATTCTTAAAACTTTTATCTAAACTGTGGCACTCATTCTTGTTTTCATTTTTCACTCATTTTTCATTCTTGTTTTGTTGCATTATAAGACCAACTTTGTGCAATGTGGTATAGCAGAGGTCTTGGGCTAACTCATCGTTTACCTGAAACTTTGTGCCAGTTGATGGGTGACTTCCCTCTCCCGACAGTGCCCAGCCCCCAGCAACTGCCATTCCACTCTACCATGGATTTCACTGGACACCTCACTAAGTGTTGGGTTTCCTGTCACATCTTCTTTCACTTAGTGTCATGTCCTCAAGGTTCCTCCAATATTGTACCTCAGTCAATGATACTGTGCTATACACCTGAAAATTTGTTAAGTGGGCAGATCTCATGTTAAGTCTTTTTACCACAATAAAATAATAAAATAAGATACAAGTAGAGGGGCGCCTGGGTGGCTCAGTCGTTGGGCGTCTGCCTTCGGCCCAGGTCGTGATCCCAGGGTCCTGGGATCGAGCCCCACATTGGGCTCCCTGCTCTGTGGGAGGCCTGCTTCTCCCTCTCCCGCTCCCCCCGCTTGTGTTCCCTCTCTCTCTGTCAAATAAATAAAATCTTTAAAAAAAAAAAAAAAGATACAAGTAGAAATCCGATCAACTTTGAGGAACATGACCAACATTATCGATAAAGCCTTTTTTTCCTTTAAAAAATGTTCAATAGAGTAAGTAAGTACTTTAGATTCATAGAGATCTAGGTTAATCCATACTCTTCCACATACTGACTGGCTTTCTGATGCTGAACAAATTGCATTCCTCATTCCATCTTTGCTCCTCATATGTGTAAAAGGAGGTATACTAATCGCCACCTTAGTTCACAGTGAGGATTAAATGAGATTATACACAGTGCCTAGTACGCTGATGGAACTAGGGAGGCATGCAACAGACTAGTCCCATATCTTTTCTTTATCTTCTTAGTATCTTTTACCAAAGGAAATATTTACTAAAAGAAAGCCTACTGACCATCTATATTTTAGGATCATTCTCTTGCCCTCCATTGCCCTCCACCTTCCTGTGCTCTCACCCGGCCATCTACTCTGCAACGTTTGCAGGGAAGCAACAAATTGACTCACCCCTTGAACTTCAGAACCTGACTTAGCCTTGCTAAGCCTCAGACTCATCAACTGTACAATAGATTAAAAAGTTGATCCCAGGGCGCCTGGGTGGCTCAGTTGGTTCAGTGTCTGCTCTTGATTTTGGCTCAGGTCATGATCTTGGGGTCATGAGACTGAGCTCCATGATAGGCTTGCGTTCAGCATGGAGTCTACTAGGGATTCTCTCCCTCTGACCCACCCGTGCTCTCTCTTTCAATCTCTCGCTCACTCAAATAAATAGGTCTTTAAAAAAATGTTGATCCCACAGAATAGTTCAGGGATGAGATGATAGAATATATAAGGAGATTAGTAGGGACGCCTGGGTGGCTCAGTCTGTTAAGCATCTGCCTTCTGCTCAGGTTATGATGCCAGGGTCCTGGCATCTAGCCCAGCATCAGGCTCCCTGCTCAGCAGGGAGTCTGCTTGTTCCTTTCCCTCTTCCCCTCCCCCAGCTTGTGCTCAGGCTCACTGTGTCTCCCTCTCGCAAATAAATAAAATATTTTTAAAAAAGAGAGATTAGTATATTCTGGCAGATAATAAAAGCTCAAAATATCGTTTCAATGGTGATGATGGTGGTAAAGACAATCATGTTTCTGATGATGGAAAAACATGGTTTGCAACTGTCAGATTGGAGTATGTTTTTTTTTACAAACAACTCCCACATTGCTATCCTGCATAGATGTTGGGGAATGCATAAATAAATCTTCAAATCTTGCATTTAGAGCTCAGTGCCAAAAAGGAAGTAGAAACAAAGATAAGTTGTAAGAGCAAGAGTCTCAGAGACTTAAAAAGAATTTAGAAATCTTCCTTTTACATCAGAAAGTTGGCACATTTAGAAGAAAAATTAGTGTATGTGAAGATAGAAACAATAAGAGCTCAGAGCATTCTCTGCAATTACTCCATCAGCACAATACTGAAATCTGAACTTCAGGACGTCTAGAAAGTCATTCTGAAGTTTGTAATTGCAGAATGATGCACAGGGAGACAAAGCAAGAGAGAAGAGCTCAGATCTGAGCTGGAACAAAGACAAAACCCCTTACCTGGCTATTACTGAATTATTTACTTACCATTAAGTACTTTATTTTGAAGGACTTGATGGTTAACATAAGAACATGCCATACCCTTTCTATGAATCAGTCTACACATCTATGTGCCTACATATGTGTGTGTAATCTTGTTTTGTTTATCCTTTTTTTTTCATTCCTGTATTTTAATTTTACCCAGTTCATCTCTTTGGTGTTCCCCTAAAGTTCCATGTTAAAGAGCCTTCCTTGTACCGTTAAGGGAGGGCAGCAAAACCAGGTGGATCTAACCCACATGGCGGTTGGTCTGGTTCCCTAGCACACAATTCTGCTGGGATTCGTGATCTGGGAACACACTTCCACCCACCACACAGTCATCTCGCCACTGCGGTCACACGTTAGAAGAACAGGTCACCAATCCGCAGTCGTTTTTGCTCTGTGGCACAAAATACACAGACTAGGAAACAAATATACAAATAAGTAGATAAGTAGAGGGTTCCTTAATTTTATTAAAGTACATTTTAAAATGCCCCAGCCCAGTAGACAGGAAGACATTTAATAGTGCATTGGATCATTTAAAAAGATTTTTTCAAAAAATAAATAAATAAATAAATAGATAAATAGATAGATGATAGGTAGATAGTCTTCCTCAACCCAAAGAACAAATAATCCAATCAAGAAATAGGCAGAAGACATGAACAGACATTTCTGCAAAGACGACATCCAAGTGGCCAACATGTAGATGAAAAAGTGCTCAACATCACTCGGCATCAGGGAAATCCAAATCAAAACCTCAATGAGATACCACCTCACACCAGTCAGAATGGCTAAAATTAACAAGTCAGGAAACGACAGATGTTGGCGGGGATGCGGAGAAAGGGGAACCCTCCTACACTGTTGGTGGGAATGCAAGCTCGTGCAGCCACTCTGGAAAACTGTATGGAGGTTCCTCAAAAAGTTGAAAATAGAGCTACCATATGATCCAGCAATTGCAGTACTGGGT
>NW_027767103.1:0-296 GCF_054177405.1 Leptonychotes weddellii
CCCGTTTCCATCCTCAGATAAATTAAAATAAGCAGATTTTTTTTAAAGATTTTATTTATTTATTTGACAGTGCAAGAGAGCACAGCAGGGGAGAAGCAGGCAGAGGGAGAAGAGAGGGAGGGTTGTTTTTTCTAACATGCTTCATCGTTCTCACTTCCATATTCCTATTAAGACTATTCTTTTAAAATCTTAACTACAAATAAAAAAAAGAAAAAGAAAAAAAAAAAGAAAAAAAATAAAAAGGAAAAATATAAAAAAAAAAAAAAATCTTAACTACAACTTCTACTATTCCTTTA
>NW_027767104.1:0-296 GCF_054177405.1 Leptonychotes weddellii
CAGATTTGGTAATACTGAGGGCCTGAAGGATACTTGTTGACAACTGAAAGTCTGAAGGCCTTGATATTTGGGGGCTGAAGGCAATGTGACAGTATGTGGGGGGGGTGCATGGATCCCGGCTACTTGGGCATTTCTGGGGACTTGGAGAAATCTGGGGGGCTGGAGGGCTCCGCAATCTGGGGGTCATTTCCGGAGACGCGGCACTGTTTGGTGGACTGAGGGGCACTTGGCGATGTTTAAGGAATTTGGTGGGGCTTGTGATTTGGAGGCCATCCGGGGGTCCTGAGATCTTTGGG
>NW_027767105.1:0-296 GCF_054177405.1 Leptonychotes weddellii
CCCTGTGTGCCTGGCACATGGAGGGGACCTCTACACATGCCTGCCTCCCCCCAGGGATTGCCACTGCTCCTGCAGGTGTACCAGTCAGGCTGAGGTGGGAACAGGAAGACTCTGTTGTCCTGGCCCTGGGTCAGTCTTATTTTTTTATTTTTTATTTTTTAAATATATTTTATTTATTTATTTGAGAGAGAGAGAGCACATGCAAGCGAGAGAGCACAAGCAGGGGGAGCAGCAGAGGGAGAGGGAGAAGCAGACTCCCCATTGAACAAGGAGCCTTATGTAGAGCTTGATCCCAG
>NW_027767106.1:0-296 GCF_054177405.1 Leptonychotes weddellii
CTGAGAGGAGACGAAATCCAGGTCTCCTACTCCTCCGCCATCTTGCTCCGCCCCCTGGAGATTTTGATTTTAAAGTTTTACTATCCTCTGGCTTCCGTTGTTGCTGATGAGAATTCTGATGTTAATAATTTTCTGTATTTTGTAGATGACATATCTTTTCTTTCTGAGAATTCAATGAAATTCTATAATAAAATATATTTTATTTACCCTGCTTATTTCTCCTATACTCATGGAAAAATAGCTTCTCCCCCACCCCCATCCTCTCTATTATCTCATTTGAACTCTTATTAGACATA
>NW_027767107.1:0-296 GCF_054177405.1 Leptonychotes weddellii
CCCTGTGTGCCTGGCACATGGAGGGGACCTCTACACATGCCTGCCTCCCCCCAGGGATTGCCACTGCTCCTGCAGGTGTACCAGTCAGGCTGAGGTGGGAACAGGAAGACTCTGTTGTCCTGGCCCTGGGTCAGTCTTATTTTTTTATTTTTTATTTTTTAAATATATTTTATTTATTTATTTGAGAGAGAGAGAGCACGTGCAAGCGAGAGAGCACAAGCAGGGGGAGCAGCAGAGGGAGAGGGAGAAGCAGACTCCCCATTGAACAAGGAGCCTTATGTAGAGCTTGATCCCAG
>NW_027767108.1:0-296 GCF_054177405.1 Leptonychotes weddellii
GCAGACTCGGAGCTGAGCATGGAGCCCCACATGGGGCTCGATCTCACAACCCTGAGATCACGATCTGAGCTGAAACCAAGAGTCGGATGCTTAACTTACTGCACCACCCAGGTGCCCCAGTTGTGGTTCTTTTCTCAGGTGAAATTCCTAGTAGTGAAGTTTCTGGGTCAAAGGACATGGACACAGTAAGGTTCTTACCGATGATGACTCAGTGCTGAGGCCATGGGTGTTTATTTTCTCCCAGTTTACCCTCCAATCAGTTAGTTCTTTTCTTCCTGGGAGGATCCAGGAAGAAA
>NW_027767109.1:0-296 GCF_054177405.1 Leptonychotes weddellii
CGGTGTTATATGTAACTGATGAATTACTGAACTCTAGGGGCGCCTGGGTGGCTCAGTCGTTGAGCGTCTGCCTTCGGCTCAGGTCGTGATCCCAGAATCCTGGGATCGAGCCCCGCATCGCGCTCCCTGCTCAGCGGGAAGCCTGCTTCTCCCTCTCCCACTCCCCCTGCTTGTGTTCCCTCTCTCGCTGTCTCTCTCTGTCAAATAAATAGATAAAATCTTTAAAAAAATATGATGAATTTAATGAGCATGACCCTCTTTTCACCAAAGAAAAACTATATATAATTGATTCCAAC
>NW_027767110.1:0-296 GCF_054177405.1 Leptonychotes weddellii
CCACCAAGATCATTTCAAGAAACCACAATGTGCAGGCAGTGGCTTCACATACTTGCCTTAGGATCAAGACAAAAATATGGTGACTATGTGCAAATGCAACTTGCTTGAAGTTTTGGTCAGACTAATTGGAGCTACTGCAGTAGGCCCTCTTATGCTGCCCAGAAACCCTGGTTAGCTTCATGAACTTCAAAATACATTAAGGAATAGTTTGCGAGAAATTTTTGAGCAAAATGCATCCTCCTGAAATATAGTGAAGGTTGGCAGGTACTACAGGATGACAAATCTCAGCTTTAACA
>NW_027767111.1:0-296 GCF_054177405.1 Leptonychotes weddellii
CCTGGCCTGAACGGGGGTGGGGGGGCTCGTGAGCCCCGTCCTGGCCTGAGCGGCGGGGGGGGGGACTCGTGAGCCCCGTCCTGGCCTGAACGGGGGTGGGGGGCTCGTGAGCCCCGTCCTGGCCTGAGCGGCGGGGGGGGGGACTCGTGAGCCCCGTCCTGGCCTGAACGGGGGTGGGGGGGCTCGTGAGCCCCGTCCTCGCCTGAGCGGCGGTGGGGGAGGCTCGTGAGCCCGGTCCTAGCTTGCTCTGTGTGTCCGCAGTAAGAGCGGAGGGCAGGTTCAAGAAGGGAGACCCG
>NW_027767112.1:0-296 GCF_054177405.1 Leptonychotes weddellii
AGGGGGACAGAGAGACAGAGGGTAAGAGAGGCAGGGAGACAAGGAGGCAGAGAGACAGAGAGACAGAGGGACAGAGAGACAGGGGACAGAGAGACAGACAGGGGGACAGAGAGACAGGTGGACAGAGAGACAGAGAGACAGGGGGACAGAGAGACAGAGAAACAGGGGGACAGAGAGACTGAGAGACAGGGGGACAGAGAGACAGAGAGACTGAGAGACAGGGGGACAGAGAGACAGAGAGAGACAGGGGGACAGAGAGACAGAGAGACAGGGGACAGAGAGACAGGGGTACAGGG
>NW_027767113.1:0-3922 GCF_054177405.1 Leptonychotes weddellii
AAAAAAAAAAAAAGAATAAAGACTATGGATTAGATAACACTATATATTTAGTTTCACCCACCTACTTACCCTTCCCATTATCCAATACTTCCTATATTTTGGTGTTGCCATTTCAGATTACTTTCCTTCTGATTTAAGAAAACCCTTTACTATTTCATCTATTGTAGGTCTACTGACATGATGGAGTTCTCACTTTTTGTCTATATTAATTTCACCTTCACTTTTGAAAGATGCTTTCACTGAATATACACTTCCAAGATGGCAATTATTTTCATTTGGTACTTTAAAGAAATCATTTCATTATCATGTAGTTTCTATCATTCATGTTGCTAACTGTGCTATCATTGTTATTGCTGTTCCTTTGAAAGCAATGATATTTTTCCTCTGCTTGTAAGTTTTTCTCTTGTTTTTTTGTCCTTTAGGAGTTTAATTATGATATATCTAGCTATAGTTTTCTTTGTATTTATCCTGCTTGAGGTTCACAGAGTTTCATGAATCTATGGCCTGATGCCTTTCGTCACTTCCAGAAAATGCTCAGCTAGGTTTCTGACCCATTCTATCTTTTCTCCCCTTATGGGATTCTAATTACATATATGGTTGAACTTCTCACGGTGGTCTACCACTCTTACACTTTGTGTACATACTGTATTTGTGGTGCACATGCACTTGTGTGTGTATGTGTGTGTATTCAGCTCTTATATATGTAGCTACCCTTGAAAACCTCAAAAGTGATCATCACATGATACAGGACACTTTTTAAAAAGAGAAAAGGAGGTAGAAAGGAGGTACTGAGTTTTTTGTTTTTTTTTTTTTTAAAGATTTTATTTATTTATTTGACAGAGAGAGAGACAGCGAGAGCAGGAACACAAGCAGGGGGAGTGGGAGAGGGAGAAGCAGGCTTCCCGCCGAGCAGGGAGCCCGATGTGGGGACTCGATCCCAGGACCCTGGGATCATGACCTGAGCCGAAGGCAGACGCTTAACGACTGAGCCACCCAGGCGCCCGGTACTGAGTTTTTATTTAAAAAATTCACCAATTCTACTCAGTTATCAAACGATGTAAAAAATTAACTCATAATACTCAAATAACTAAAATAATACATTTCTACACTGCTCCCACCTCTTCTAATACTACCTATTTTTCATAGTGAACATTTATCACCCATACTGTACGATATCTCCATTAACGCATAAAACCATAGTGCATCCTTCTCTAAGCACCTATAACCATACAACTTACATTACTTATCTAAATTAAAATCTCCAATATCAGATATTAGCTAAACACTAGATTCAGAAGGGCTAATAAAGCCTTCAATAGCTGCTCCCTCCCAAAACTAAATGGAAAATAGACTAGAAGATATTGCACATTATTTCTCAATTTACCTGTGCTTTGGTTCATCACAAGTCTTGGAGGAGAACTTGTTTCTTCAGATTCTTCTGATGAGTGTGCCAGGAAGTCATGAAGCTTCTGCACCAATGTATTCAACTTGCTTTCACTATCAAAACAAAAATTTAAAGAACTTCTTTAATTAGCCTGTCACCTATTTAATCAAATGTAAACTTCTAACAAACTGAAAACATACCTATACTGTAAGTGGTCTGAAAGAATGCATATTCAAAATAAAAGTAAAAGAAAACGAATTTTCATTATTTCATTGAGGATTTGAAAACATGAGTAAAATGCTGAGTGATTTTGCTTTACATCATTTAAAATAACAACTGACTAATATATCAAATATATTTACTAAACACTCTCTGGAAGGCTTCTGTATTTTTTTAATCACTCTATCTTCTGCTTGTCACAGAATAATTGTATAAATGACAAAAAGATGAAGAAAATCTAAAACAGGACTTAGAAGAGCTCAGAGATTCCCAGGGAAATATTTATATAACTAAATTGTTACAGCATATCCTGCTAAGTTATATAATAGGTACATCTGTAATCCAACAGATTTATAAAAGCTAAAACCTTAAAAGAATGCACCAAATAAACATATATCCCATTTCTAATACAGGATTTCCTAAACTTAAACAAGGGAAAATAGATAAAACTGACTTGATTGAAATTCAAAACTTTTGTGTATCAAAAGATACCATCAAGAAAGTGAAGAGATGAACCATACAACTAAAGAAAACTATTTTCAAATCATATATCTGAAAAGGTATTAATATCCTTTTGCATAATATATATCCTTCAAATAAGATGATATATCTCTTTAAAGGATTTATAACCTTTTAATACAAATTTTTATAATTTAACAATAAAAAGAGAAAGGTCCCAATTTAAAAATGGGCAAAGGACATGGATGCCTAGGTGGCTCAGTCAGTTAGGCGACTGCCTTCAGCTCAGGTCACGATCCTGGAGTCCCAGAATAGAATCCCCTGTCAGGCTCCCTGATCAGCCGGGAGTCTGCTTCTCCCTCTGACCTTCCACCCTCTCATGCTCTCTCTTTCTTTCATTCTCTCTCAAATAAATAAAATCTAAAAATAAAATGGGCAAAGGACATAGATATACACTTCTCCATAGAAGATATACAAAGCGCCAGTAAAACATGAAAAATGTTCAAGATTATTAGTCATTAGAAAAATGCAAATCAAAACCACAAGATACTACTTTACACTCATTAGGGTGGATATAATTTTTTAAATGAAAAATAAGGGTTGGCAAGGGTGTAGAGAAACTGGAATCCACATATATTGCTGATGTAGATGTAAAATGATGCAGTCATTGTGAAAAAGTTTAGTAGTAACTCAAAAACTTAAAGAGTTACCAAATAACTCAGTAATTCCATACCTAGATATATATCCAAAACAATGAAATCATATATCCACACAAATACTGTACACAAATGTCCATAGCAGCAATATTCGTAACAGCTAAAAAAGTAGAAAGTACCCAAATGTCTACCAACTGTTAAATAAACAATGGAATATTAGGTCCCGATAAAAAGGAATAAAATATACACCCATGCTAAAACATGGATGACACTTGGAAACATTATGCTAAAAAAGGCAAATGCAAAATGCCACATATTGGATGATTCCCTGTATATATATATGAAATGTCCAGAATAGGCAATTCTATAGAGACATTAAGATCAGTGATTGCCAGGGGACGGCGGAAGTGGGGTATTGGGAGATATGGGCTACTTTTTCAGGCAATGAAAATGTTCTGAATTACAAAGTATGACAGTTGCACAATATTGTACATTTTCTAAAAAAAAACTGACTTATAAACTAAATTGATTTAAACAGTGAATTTTATGTAAATTTTCTCAATAAAAAATGCAAACAGAAGAAATTCAAGAACATACCTATGTATTTACATAAAAAAAAACTTGTGCATACACTTCCAAAGATATCCATAACCAAAATGTAAAAGGCAAATAATTTGAAAATAAGGAGATAAAAACATCCTCATATTTTTTAAAAATATTCAAGTCTTAGTAGATAAATGAATAAAAGAAACAATTTTGAAAAGGGAATACAACTGGGTAGCAAAAAATTGGGAGAAAAAGCACTGCAACCTCACTAAGAATCAACAGAATGCAAATTAAAACACTGAATCGGGTAACAGCTGTGTTGGTGCTTCCTGGGCCAGGCACCATCCCCATTCAAGCAGTGCACTGGGCCCACCCCAAGGGCAATAGTCCCCTCTGCATCATTTTCCTATGTTTGGCTAGAGAGAACCCAGCATATTAAGGGAAGGAAAAAGAAATGAGAGGGGCGCCTGGGTGGCTCAGTTGGTTAAGCGACTGCCTTCGGCTCAGGTCATGATCCTGGAGTCCCGGGATCGAGTCCCGCATCGGGCTCCCTGCTTGGCAGGGAGTCTGCTTCTCCCTCTGACCCTCCCCCATCTCATGTGCTCTCTCTCTCTCTCATTCTCTCTCTCAAATAAATAAATAAAATCTTTAAAAAAAA
>NW_027767114.1:0-296 GCF_054177405.1 Leptonychotes weddellii
AAATCAATGTAAGACGAAGGAAAAACAAAATAAGAAAATATTAAAGTTCACAATTATGGAAACAGTAAATCAAGAAGTAATATGGAGAAACAAAAACCTCAAAAGCTGATTCTTTACAAATGATTGATAAAAAATACAAATTCTTTTCTTGATTAACTAAGAAAAAAGGCATGAATAAATATCAGAAATGAAGAAGAAGAAGAATCACTGCTAAGTAGTGATCAAAGTACAAAAATAAATGAACAATTTTGGACTAATATATTTGAAATCTTATATATGGTGAACAATTTTCTTTA
>NW_027767115.1:0-296 GCF_054177405.1 Leptonychotes weddellii
GGCCAGGAGCGTGCAGGACGGACGAAGCCCAGCTGCCAGACCGCGACTCAGGAGGCCCCACGCCCAGCCGTGAGCACCCAAGCTGTGGGGAGACTCTGGGAGAGTGGTGTGCCATCAGCTGGGGGCGGCTGAGGGCTCAGAGCTGCGTCCCAGCGGCCCGAGGTGCCACTCTGGAGGGCATGCACGGTGCCAGCCCTTGCGGCAAAACCCTGCTGTATTCCCCAGTTTCATCTGCTAAGCTCTCTGGAGGGCGGGGTCTCTCTACCTGGGAAGTGGGGACACCACCACCCTCAGAA
>NW_027767116.1:0-296 GCF_054177405.1 Leptonychotes weddellii
GGCCAGGAGCGTGCAGGACGGACGAAGCCCAGCTGCCAGACCGCGACTCAGGAGGCCCCACGCCCAGCCGTGAGCACCCAAGCTGTGGGGAGACTCCGGGAGAGTGGTGTGCCATCAGCTGGGGGCGGCTGAGGGCTCAGAGCTGCGTCCCAGCGGCCCGAGGTGCCACTCTGGAGGGCATGCACGGTGCCAGCCCTTGTGGCAAAACCCTGCTGTATTCCCCAGTTTCATCTGCTAAGCTCTCTGGAGGGCGGGGTCTCTCTACCTGGGAAGTGGGGACACCACCACCCTCAGAA
>NW_027767117.1:0-296 GCF_054177405.1 Leptonychotes weddellii
GTGACTTGATGTCTTTCATCAGTTTTGAAAAAAAAAAATAGCCATTATCTCTTCAAATATTGCCTCTGTCCTATTATCTATCTATTTCTCTGTCTCTCTGTCTTTGTGTCTGTTTCTGTTTCTTTCTCTCCCTCTCTCCTTGTCCCATTCCCTCTTCTTCCTTCTTCTTCCTGTCTCTTTTTCTCCCCTTCTGGGATTCTAATTACATGAAACTAGAATATTTCATGCTATTCTTTTTGTTTCTTCTGTTATTTTCTATATTTTGACATTCTTTTTCCTCTCTGTGATGAGAGCTA
>NW_027767118.1:0-296 GCF_054177405.1 Leptonychotes weddellii
GGACCCTGTGGGCGCCACAGAAGCAGGATCTACAGGGACACAGCGCTTGGCACCAGACAAAGAGCCTTCCAAAGATGTGGCATCCCTCCTCACCATCTGCCCGCCCCTAGAGGGTGGCTGCTCCCAAAGGCCCACACTCAGCCCGACTCCCACTGAGCAGCCAGGGGTCCACCGCGGGGTCTGGATGCAGCAGATGTGTCTGGAGGCTCCCCTCCTCCCCTTTCCTGAGCTCCGGGTCTGATGGTCACTGTGTGCAGGAGAGCTCACCACCCACGGTCACGAGGACTGAGAGCACC